>NW_004949520.1:0-2996 GCF_000317375.1 Microtus ochrogaster | reverse complement strand
CAGCAGAAATTGGAGCTTTTAATTTTCTTGGTGAGGCACGTTCTCCACTGTGACTGGGAACGACTGGGCCACTGTTGACTTGGGGGCCTGTGAGAGGCCCCTCAAGGAGTTTACCAATGGTATCAGGTTGCCTTGTCTGTCTGTTGTTGACCTGCATTTGTTGGACCAATGTTGGCCTTTACCGCATCTCCCACATATACCTGAAGGCCGAGGTCTCCTATTTTTGTCATTCCCAAAGGAGATATTATTCCTAGAAATTCTTTGCCTGCAATCCCTTTACAGATGTCCTAATTTACCACAATTAAAACACCTGGCAGTTTGATGTCTCCTCATTGCTTTGGAAATTGCTTCTCCTACCCAAGATTCATCATTATAGCTAAACGTCTCAATATTCATCATATGCTGAATCCATTCATCCATAGGTGCTGATCTAGACTTTAAAGGCCCAATTATCTTTTTGCATTCTATGTTTGCATTCTCAAAAGCTAGAGATTCAAGAAGTATTTGTCTAGCTGCTGGGTCTATTACCCCTATGTCCAGAGCCTTAAACTTTGCAAAAAGTCAATAAAGGGTTCTCTCTGTCCCTGCCTAATTCTGGTATATGATTCAACCCTTTTTTCTGGATCTTGTATCCTATTCCAAGCATTTAAAGCTGCTTGGTGACATAGACACAGTACTTCATCGTCATAAAGAGCTTGGACTTGTGGATCAGCATATTCTCTTGCACCAAGAATTTGATCTTGGGAAGCCTCCACACCTTTTGCTCTTCCTTGCTGTTCCATATGTTTGGATTCTTCTCTGAAATAGATTCCAATCTTCAAGGAAGATCCATTGTCTAAAACTGCAGACACTAATTAATGGAAATCATGGGGGGTAGTTCTAGCATTAGAAGCCCAAGTCCTTATCATTTCCTTTACATATGCAGAGTGCAAGCCAAAATTAACAATAGCTTACTTAATTTATTTTAGATCATTCATTGCTATTGTCGTCCATCTAGCTTTTCTGACTCCCTTTGAGCCTTTAGAAGTTGATACTTTGTCAGAATAAATTACAGGGTATGTCGCTAAAACCCTGGGTAAGCCAGTTCTAATAGCTGGTGGTGGCATTGTATCCTGTCCTTGTGCCTTCTTACTCTGTTCACCAGCTCCAATAATTTCTTCAATCATTTCAAGTCTTTCTATTATTGTCTCTTTTGAATCCTGAATCTCCTTACCTGCATTAGTTTCTAGTAAAGATTGTATGGTTCTTAGGCATGCCATGTTCTTCCTAAATGATAGAATATTCAAAAGAATACTAAAACCTAGTAGGTAGTAAATTAAGTTATCCCCATAGTCATATAAACCTTGCATGATATGACCCATTGTATTAGTGAACAAAACAGTAAAATTTGTGTTGGAAACGAAAACCGCCATATTACCTATTATCCAGCAGGTGGTGCTGTTGTCAAGTCACAACGAAAACGGGGTCCTGTTTCAGTGTCCGCCTAGTATTTATTAAAAACTGGGAAATGCAAGTTGCTCAACAAAGTAAATGTAATTAAATCAGTTCCGTGCATGGAACCATAAACCCAGAATCCAGGGGTAGAGAAGAGTAACCCTGAAGCCGTGTATGCCTCCACGTGACAGAGTCGCCCCTAGAGGTTGCAGCTTTCGGCAACTGGCAATCGCGTGCTCTGGTTTGTGTTGCTTAAGAGCTGTGCTTGCAAGGGAGATTTGAAAATGACTCAGAAAAGAGCAAACCATGCGGGCAGAGACTACACAGGCCTGTGGAGTTTAAATCCACGTGGGGAGGCAAACGATAGGGTACGTGGGGACTTGAAGTCAATCTGAGGTGTCTAAGGGGAAAATATAAAGAACTGCAGCAAGAAAAGCCACTGCATGATAATTTATATTAAACTGCTGGCTCCACACACAAGGCACAGGCCACAAGGCACAGGCCACAAGGCACAGGCTGCAAAGCACAGGCCGCAAGGCACAGGCCGAGGCTGAGGGAGGGAGGGCTCGCGCCAAGCCGAACTGGCAGCAGGCAGATGAGCGGGGGGGGAGGGGGAAGGAGGGGTCCTAAAACCAAATGTTGGGCTCCAGTTGAAGGCGAAGGCATAAGTCAAAAACAATCCCACACCAGTTTAGAATTATGATTAATAGAATGGTTATTTATTTAAAGGGGAAAAAACTTACAGATCACTGTCCCAGACAACAGCCCTCTGCACAACCAGGAAGAAAGTCTAGTCGCAGGAAGTGGAGCAGGAAGTAAGAGAGAGAGAGAAGGGAAGTGGCTGCTCTTTTAAAGGGAGAGAGATCATGCCCCAATGGGCTGATATCTCAGCAGCTATTGGCTGGAGGAGTGGAAGGACCTCCCGCAACAGCAGGGAAAGATCATAAAAATTCCTTTGTTCAGATCTGATGCTTGGTGCTCTAACTATAAAAGATGGGTTCAGAAACCAGCATGTTGCCACAGCCTAACAAACACCATCTATGGCTGTGGTCTAAGATAGATGATAATCTTCTGTGCCCCGAAGTGTTTTTTTATCTTTCATTGTTTTATTTTTAAGTTTGCTTCTGGTTTTCCTGGTATCTGGATTCTGTAATAAAATTTGTTTCTGGTTTATCAGACTTGGTGGTGTTCTCATCTTTGCGCGACCCCTCTGGACACAACAGAAACATCCCTGACTTTTCCACAGGTGTGTTCCTTACTTTACTGAAACTGGCTCATTGTGAGAGCGTGTAAGCACAAGCATGTCTGGTTCTGAGCTGTGTCTCTCCTTTTAAAGGCATGCTTCACATCTGCTGCTGCAGGGCATGTAGAGAGACCCCGCCTTTTGGGGCGGTACAGCCTCGGGCGAATGTTTTTATTAATTAATTGGGACGCGCAGACTGGAGCCCTTCCTGTTTCCGGTTTACGGTGGATCGCTGAACTCCGGGTGTGTGAGTGTGTTTATATATTAAAATTGTATCTTCTTGTACCCACTGGCCTGGATTAATTAAATTCGCCTTCAT
>NW_004949519.1:19705-20762 GCF_000317375.1 Microtus ochrogaster | reverse complement strand
TGTCTCAAAAAGTCAACAGAGTTTACATTTGAATATAAACAGCTTATTTAGAAGAGGTTTTATGGTCATCAATGGGAAATTAACACATTAGTAGCTTCTACTAAAGTTCACTATTTTGTTTCTGTAATTTAGAGTGGTTGCACTTGTAATATAATATATCCAGTGTGTTTTTTATTTTGTTAATGCACATTATTTCTTTGATATATCATATATGTTTCCTAAAAAATTTTCTATGTGTACTTTAAAAAGCCTGGAAAACTCACCAAGTAGGGTTGATGGTTAATACACTAAAAGCTAACCATCAAGTAAATTGACAATAATCATCTAAAGGTTATGTAACTTATAGAACTACAAGTCAAAATTTTCCACTTTAATTATGTGTCAGAGTAAAAATAGCTAAAGTAAGTTACTAATACAATAGCATGGTTTAACCCCAAGTGGAGAGAGAAGAAACCTTAAATCTAAAAGGAATATAAAATGTGACTATAAAAGCCAATGTCATGATGACATAATACCTTATTACTTATCAGATATTTATAACTTCTCAGATATGTATCAAAAATGATACACCATTTTAGGGTAAAAATTTGTAAAAAGTAATTCTTAGATTATTGGTACAAATAGAAACTTGTAAAGTCAATGTTGATATTAATCTAGAACATTTCAACATTCTAGAGATTAAAGAAAAAATATCATGTGTTTCATGATCAACATGCAAAGTGATTACTGTGTCGATATTTGTTGACTGAGGTTTCTGTCCCACCGGGTCCCCTAGCCATTTAGTCCCAAGAAAATTGCACAGAGGTCTACATTAGTTTTAAACTGATTTTTAAAATGTTTATTAGTTAAAGGCATATATATGATACATGTGTGATAGATGAAATACTATTACATATAAAACAAATAGGTGGATCACATAGTATGTGCTCTAAATCAAATACAAAAATTTAAGTAGTTGAATAAAATGGAAAATAATAGAGCTGTGGTCAACAATCATAGATCAGAGAAAAATAGATTTCTAAGTTCATAGTTATATGTGGTTTATAATTCTAGAAAA
>NW_004949519.1:15471-16460 GCF_000317375.1 Microtus ochrogaster | reverse complement strand
ATGGGTTGATTGGGATATCAGAATTAGCCAGTAAGGGCTAGAGCTAAAGGGCCAAGCAGTGTTTAAATGAATACAATTTATGTGTTGTTATTTCGGGGCATAAGCTAGCCATGTGGGCGACCGGGTGCCGCGGACGCAGCCCGCTGCCCCTATTACTAACAATCAGCTATATAGCCATATTTTATAAGTTCCATATTTGGTAAGAAACACTTTCTATAGGAATTCCTACAGCCAGTAGCCTTTAAGCTATTCATCCACTTGAGTTTGGCCTCTTATACTGTAAATACCAAAGTAAAGCACATGGTCACTCTCTCTTCTGGCAGCTGGATTCAGTCACTGTTCCCCATTCGAGCAGAGGACTTTGATCTGTGAGATTACCCCTAAATAAATAACCTTTTATTATACTAAATTTTGAGATAGTGTGAGATTATTTTTAGCATCTGTCTTCAAAAACTGATATTTCTAAATCAGGTACAATGAAAATTGACTTCTTATGGATCATATATTTTATCTTGTGTTATAAAAAACCCATTTCCAAGTGCAATAATGTAGGCAGGTGAAACTCAAAGTAATCCATCAAAGAGTTCCAAAATGGGTTTATCTGATTAATAAAATATTTTGGGAGACTGAGAAAAACCACCTAAGTAAGCAATATAATTAAATAGTTAAGAGTGTGTCAGAGTATGCAAGAATTCCTCCAACAATATGAAAAACAACATGATAACATTAGAATCCAGTAAACATACAACAGGAAGACTTGAGCACCCTAATCTAGAAGAAGTAGAGGAAATAGACTTTAAACGTAACATTATGAAAGTGATAGAGTCCCTTAAACAGGATGTGAAAAACTCCCTTAAAGAAATGGAAGAGAAGACAAACAAAAAGTTAGAAGAAATTAATAAATCCCTCAAAGATACCCTAGGAAACCAGGAAAAAAACAATGAAACAGGTAAAGGAAACAGTTCAAGACTTGAAAACTGAAATGGAGG
>NW_004949519.1:12685-14254 GCF_000317375.1 Microtus ochrogaster | reverse complement strand
TGTGAAAACATCTCCCAACATTAAATCAAAAGAATTTAGAGGAGCTGGGCTACTACTGGGACTCAAGTGTTAGTCATTAACTTGAGCTACAATCCATATAGTTCCTTAGGTGAGACACACAGACACTGGCTATGAAATTTATCATTGTAATAATTTTTATTCATCAAAATTCTATATAAGGTATCATTATTATTATCAAATTGGACAGTACAGATTAGGGAGGACGCATCTTCTTGACAATTTCAAGGTTAAAATGCCAGGTACAACAGAATGCTTCCAAGAGATAAACACATTATTTTATAGGCAATGGAGATCTCTCCACATCTACTCATGCTATGCTAGACACCAGATAAAGAAAGCTGCAGCAAACAAATAAAAAAAAAGGAGGAGAAGCAAGAGACATTCCAGGGTCTGCAGCCACATGGTCTTGCCTAAGCAAGATTGGTCCATCAGAAGATTCCCTTCTGGTGGACAAATATCTTGAACTTCAGCTGCCTCTCACTGCTCCTCTGGCATGGCCTACAGCATATTCCCTTGATGTTGTTAGGGTTGACATAAACATTTCTGCTTTGATTCTCATAACTTTCATGTTTCTTTCGTAAAGAAAAGTAGGGACACTTTCTATTGCTCATTAGTCCTGCTACATTGGTAGTAATCACTTTACATAAAAATCAAGAGCCCATTCCCCATGGATATCTCTATAAAGCACTTTCACATCTAAGGCTCTGGGAAAATTAGAAAAAAAAAAGGGCAGAAATATTGTAATGGCAAAGAATCAAGGACTTTGCTTTGAAATTGTGTCTCCTAGTAATATCAAAAACTACATTTAAAGTCTCACTACTAGGGTTGTCCAAAGATGAACTGAACAAAGACTACAATAAACTATGTCAAAGTGGACGGGAAAAAGTCTATGAAACCTCAATCCTACACACACAAAACATTCCAGGCAACTGAGTAAAGCTGGTTTGAGAGAGCTGTAATCCATTCCCAGGGAGAACACACCAATTGGTTGCCCAGTGAACAAAAGTCAGAAAACATACATTCAAGTAGCATTACACAGACTGAGCAGATTCTATTTCAGATAATAAATGCATATATATGCACAAATGTATATATATGCATATTTATGGATGCAATAAAAATTAAATAAAAAAGAAATCAAGGAATTGAGGAATATGGAGAGTTATATATAAGGGTTTGGGGGTTATTACAATGTAACAAAAATATATTAGAATGTAGAACATAAAAATACTTTGGAAAAACAACTATAATACCAGATTTATTATATAAAAGATTAGGAGCATATTTGGGGTTTATAATTACTTTGTTTATGAAACTGCTTTTCATATATAAGAACTACATATAGAGTTAAAAATAAAATAGCTTTTTTAAATTATGAAATAAAAACTATATTTAATGAAGTAGAATTATGTGATGAATATTCAAAAGGAGATTTTAAATTATTTAAGCACACAGTTTCTATATAAAGTACCAACATGCAATTTTACCATAGATGTGTCTACTAAAATATAGTATTGTTCACCTTAAATATATAGAAATAAATGATTT
>NW_004949519.1:9185-11825 GCF_000317375.1 Microtus ochrogaster | reverse complement strand
CTTGTTTGTTTGTTTTAGTAGGACATCTGTTAAATCCTTCATGAGTTTACATGAGTCTTGCATTTGTAGCTTTTAACGGTTGTGCTTGATGAAAAGTTTGTAGCTTTCCTTTCCAACTAGTTCTTGGAACATTGGGAATCATAAAGCAGTTTTATATGTTTACACCTAATGGTCTCTTAGGATAATCTTAAAAGTTCCAAGTCTCTCAACACAGAAAAACTTTGTACTCAGGAAACTAAACTTATTCTAATGTTATATGAATACCATTTACATTTTAGACTCTCTGATTTTTCAAGATACAGGCAATACATTAGCAAAGTAGTTGTTAGAAATTACAATGACACAGATTAGAGGAATCATTATTCACTAAGAATTCACCAAATTAAAAAAGTGTGTGAAAACATCAATGATATTCAAAGAGTTAAGTATGACCAATTCTCAACAAAATAAAATTAACTTTATATAATCCTGATCATTTTTGCTACTTCAGTTGATTATTCTAATTTTGTTATTCATAATTAAATAAAAAGTGCCTTGTTTTACAAATGTTATTAACTTTCTTACACATCACAAAATTGAAATTGTTACTATTTATTTCATAATATAGAACTGATATTGGGAAATTGTGAGTCAGAGAGACCTCATTTGGTAGTACATTTTTCCTATTGTATAGAACTGATTGACAAAGGAAATCAATAAGTATTACTATTACTAACATATATTGTTTCATGTACTTAACAGGGAAATCATAAAATATACCCTAACTTGTTAATGTTTTAACCTTTAAACTTCAAACCTGAAAGTAGTATGTAAAAGTATAGACATCAAAATTAAGAAAGAAAACTCATGAGAAATAAAAGAAGAGAAAGTGTCAAGGAAAGAAAGAAGTTTAGAAAATTGAAGAAATGAAATAGAAAGGTAGAGAAGCACAGAAAGAAGTTTGCATGAATAAAATAGGATGGAGGTGGGTGGTCCTTGGACTTCCCACAGGGCAGGGAACCCTGATTGCTCTTTGGGCTGATGAGGGAGGAGGACTTGATTGGGGAAGGGGGAGGGAAATGGGAGGCGGTGATGGGGAGGAGGCAGAAATCTTTAATAAATAAATTAATTAATTAATCAAAAAATATTGTTTGAAATCTCATCACTTACAGCTGAAAGTAAAATCCTTTAGTCCCAGTAATACATGATTGTTCAGAGATACAGTTCAATGAATAAGAAAAACATAATGCTAAACACATTTTTAGCATGTGGATTGTCAATTTATTTGAGGAACCATTTTTCTCACAAATTTTAATAGGCTTTATTCAATTCTGTGTCTTCAGACAAAGTCAAAAATAGTCTTGTGCCTGGGAATTTTGTGTTTATATTTTAAATATGTCAGTGGTCTTTCTGTGTTTTGACAGTCAAGTGAAGAGGCTTTAAATACAGCTCAGATATTAATTGAATAAAGTAACCTCTGATTTCATGTCAAAAGGATAGTTTTAGCAATTGTGAAATGCAATAGGAATATTAGCTACTGATATGTTTAAACGACATACCCATTTACATACCTGTACATATTAACTTTCAGATGTGGAAAGCTTTTCCTATATTTAGGAAAATTCCTTGATTAGAAAGAATATATAAAAACAATTTATTTAAATATGACTTGATGCAATGCTAGGATATAATTTGTGTTCTTTCCTTCTTACTTTATTCTGAACATTAAGATATTGTTTCTATTTCAGGAATTCTTAAGCTCTGTCCCACTCAACCCCTTGGAGCACAGTGTACTAAATGGAAGAAGCAAACCACTCTGTGGTGTCTGAATTTATTTTGCAGGGACTTTGTAACTCAAAGGAACTACAGATCTTCCTCCTGTTGCCATTTTCCATCCTCTACCTGATGACTGTGGTAGGCAACCTCCTTGTGGTGATATTAATCATCACTGATCATTACCTCCATTCTCTCATGTACTTTCTTCTAGCCAATCTCTCGTTTATTGACTTCTGCCTATCATCAGTTACTACCCCCAAACTGATCACAGACCTTACAAAAGAAAATAAAACCATTTCCTTCCGGGGCTGCATGAGCCAGATTTTCTTTGCACATTTCTTTGTTGGGGGAGAGATGGTTCTTCTTGTAACAATGGCCTATGACCGCTATGTGGCCATCTGCAGGCCACTCCACTACACCAGCATCATGGACAGACAGAAGTGCATCTTGCTCGTTTTGATATCATGGATCACAGGATTCGTGCATGGCATTAGTCAACTGATTCTGATTTTTGAGCTACCTTTTTGTGGACCTAGAGTGATAGACAGCTTTTTCTGTGATATTCCTTTGGTGATGAAATTAGCCTGCATCAATACTGATACTCTGGGAATTATGATAAATGCTGACAGTGGTATTTTAGCAACAACTTGCTTCCTTCTCTTGCTGATATCTTATATTTACATTCTACTAACTGTTCAGCTTCACGCTAAAGATGGTTCATCAAAGGCACTCTCTACCTGCCCTTCCCATATCATAGTAGTTGTACTGTTCTTTGGTCCTGTCATTTTCATCTATCTGTCACCTGTCAGCATCACTTGGCTGGACAAGTTTCTTGCTGTATTTTACTCAGTCATCACACCTCTCCTGAATCCAGCCATCTATACA
>NW_004949519.1:6907-8317 GCF_000317375.1 Microtus ochrogaster | reverse complement strand
TATAATAGCTTGAGGGCTAAACAGATATGAATATTTTAACTTCTTTTTATCATGTCAATATTTCATGATCTAATGGTACAAAAAATCAACCAGTAGGATATTCTAATAAATTAAAACGGTTGTCAGAAAATTAATTTTAATTAAACCACACAAACATCTATACCATGTTTTCCTGAAATTGCATAATTACAGGTAAGCTTCACTCGTGTCTGGTCACAGACTTTGATGTGTATGTATGTATATGTTCTGTTGTCTTTACAGAAGAAATTATTCCCACTGTGTTTATAAATTTAACTCTCAAAAATCTTGTCACCACATTTTTTTAAATATGTTCTTTGAGATTATCTGAAATGACCTGACTATCTGATATAGTCCCTGACCTCTTAATTTCCTCCCATTTTATTAACCCATTCCCCATACACAGAGAGACAGAGAGACAGACAGACAGACAGACAGACACACACACACACACACACACACACACTGTTATTATGTTTTGGAAAATGAATGTGTGTAAGGCATATGCATGGAGGTCAGACAAGGACATCATTGCTTGCAACCAAAGACACCAGTCATTGAAAACACAGAGCCAAGAGGCTCTAACATAGTCTTAGCATGAGTTTTTCCTCTCTGAGGATGAACATTTATGGTAGGAGAAGCACATCCTACTTCAGATATATGAAATGACAGTAATGCATGGTTTAAATGTGGTGATATCTGTGAGCAAATTACTAATAGTAGTACAGGTGATTAAATGTCATAAAGAGCTCTCATTTAAAAATTAAATTTCCATGTAGAAAAATAAAAACATGACCAAAGAAAATTTATTTTAGGAAAGAGGAAGACACGCAGGAGGACAGAAAAGGAGAGGCATTAGAGTTGATAGAGGGCAATTGTGATCAAAACATACCAGATGCAAATTAAAATGGGACATAAAACTCATTGCTTGCTCAGTTTATATTCCCTAATGAAATTTTAGATCCCCACAAATAGGTGGTAAATACCAAATAAATTTGTCTCAGACAATATAATCTCTTTAACCACTTTAAGAATATATTAGAAACCTATATAAAACAAAAATTTTAAATGAGTTATTAGCCTATAGATGACAATATTATAAAACATGAAACAAAACGTAGATGACTTTTGAGTATTTATGTGTATTAAAGTGGTGGATAAAATTATGCTTAGTGGTAATTGTGGAAAGAATGGGAAGAACTAAAATAATATTTTTATAAAGAAAATATATAGAACTTATGACAAAATTATGGGAATATAGTTTCTTTTTAAAAATAGATAAGTTCATTTAACTATATATAATAATATAAATTCTAATATTTCTAAATTATTGATCTAAGAAAATTATTTTTACTGGCTTTGTAAAATAATATTTAGAAACAATTATAGGTT
>NW_004949519.1:5926-6532 GCF_000317375.1 Microtus ochrogaster | reverse complement strand
TAGGAGAGATTAATAGCAATTATCCCCAAAGTGAGAGGATTAATCTTATAAAGAGAACTACTTTGAATATTTCACACATTGTACATGACACACCAGTAACCAGAGCCTGTACATTTGATACTGATGCAAATAAATCAGGAAAGGCAGGTTACAAATAAGATTTAAGTAAGATGGAGCAAAACCCTTATAATTCTGTTCAAAAACCAAATTATTTGCTATTTTCATGGTACTAAGGGATTTTAAAGAACATCTCAATCTAGTTACTGACTCGCGAGATGTAGAAAGACTTGTTATACATATTGAAACTGCTGAATTTATACCATATTATACAGATTGACTTCATTATTCATTCTGGTCCAAGATAAAATTAGAAATAGGTATTGTCCCATAATACATGTCAGATCCCATATGGGTCTTCCAGGTCCTTTAGCACAAGGTAATGCTGAAGTTGATCAATTATTGGTTGTAAATGTGCTGAAGGCCTCAGAATTTCATTAAAACATCATGTCAGTAGCAAAGGTTTAAATAAAGAGTTTTCTATTACATGACATAAAGATAAGGAAACTATAAAATATGTCCTACTTGCTCTTTCTATAGCCAAACACT
>NW_004949519.1:2188-3731 GCF_000317375.1 Microtus ochrogaster | reverse complement strand
GTATGTGGATTAGTATCATGTCTCCAAATCAATTCCTTTGATTTGCATATCTGTTTTTAATGCCAATACCAAGCTCTTTTTCTTAATGTCATTCTATAGTAGAGCTTAAAGTCAGGGATGGTGATTTCTCTGGAAGTTACCTTACTGTACATGATAGTTTTGGTTATACTGAAGTTTTTGTTTTCCATATGAAGTTGAATATTGTTCTTTCAAGGTCTGTGAATAATTGTGTTCATATTTAGATGGGGATTACCTTGAATTTGTAGATTGCTTTTGGTAAGAATGTCAGTTTTATTATGTTGATCCTACCTGTCCAAGAGCATGGTGGTAAATCTTTCCATACTCTTATATCTTCATCAAATTATTTCTTCAAAGACTTAAAGCTCTTGTCATACAGGTCTTTTAGTTATTTGGTTAGAGCTACCCCAAGATTGTTTATGTTATTTGTGACTATTGTAAAGAGCGATGTCTTTCTGATTTCTTTCTCAGCTCATTTATCATTTTAATATATGAAGGTTACTGATTTTTTTGTTAATCATGTATTCTGTCACATAAGGTGTTTATCACCTACTGGGATTCACTGGTAGAATATTTGGGGTCACTTATTTATACTAGCATATAATCTTCCCTTCCAATTTGTATTTCTTTGACCTGTTTTTTTATCTTTTGCTCTAGCTAGACCTTCAAGTACTATATTGATTAAATATGAAGTGAGTGAACAGTCTTGTCTTGTTCCTGACTTTAATGGTCTCAGTTTGAGTTATTCTCCATTTAGTGTGATGTCAACTGTTGACTTGCTATATACTGACTTTCTTGTGATGGAGGAAGGTCATTGGTTAAGTAATAAAGAAACTGCTTGGCCTCATAGGTTAAAACATAGATGGGAGGAGTAAGAACAGAATGCTGGGAGGAAGAGGAAGTGAGCTCAGAGGCCATGCTCCTGTTGCCTGGGCAGACACAATGAAGCAAGCCACCAGGTCAGACATGCTGAATCTTTCCCGGTAAGACCGGTGATTATTAGAGATGGGTTGATCGGGATATCAGAATTAGCCAGTAAGGGCTAGAGCTAATGGGCCAAGCAGTGTTTTAAAGAATAAAGTTGGTGTGTTGTTATTTCTGGTGTAAAGCTAGCCATGCGGGAGCTGGGCGGGATGAAAAGCAGGCCTGCAGATCTCACAACATTGTTGTGATTAAATGTTTCTTATACCCATGATCTAACTAAGACATTTATCATAAATGGGTGTTGAATTTTGTAAAAGACTTTCAAAATACCTAATAAGTACCTGATAAGATATTTATGTAGTTCTTTTAATTTCAGTTTATTTATATGGTGGATTACCTTGACAGATTTTTTGCATAATGAACCATAACTTCAACTCTGGAATAAAACCAACTTGATCATAGTGCATGGTGTATTTTCATGCATTATTGGTACTAGTTTGTTAGTATTATATTGAGTACTTTTGTTTCGATGTTCATGAGATAGATTGGTCTGACATTCTCTAAGTTGAGTCTTTGTGTCATTTGTGTATCAGGATAACTG
>NW_004949519.1:0-1037 GCF_000317375.1 Microtus ochrogaster | reverse complement strand
AATGTAGATGTTCAGAAATGAGACTTTGGTTTTGTTTATTTTTCTTATGATGAATATAACATGTCATTCTCTATCCTATCTGACTAATTTTAGTTTGCAACATGTTTTGTTAGATATTAGGGTCATTACACTCACTTGTTTCTTAGGTCCATTCCTCCCCTGTTTCTATTTAGAAAAGGGCAGTCCTACCATGGATATTGACAAAGAATGGCATATCAAATTGGAGTAAGATGAAGCATCTCACCTTTTATTAAGGCAGGGCAAAGCAAGTCAATATAAAGAATAATGTACTAAATACCAGCAAAAAAAGACATCTTACTCCAACTGCTAGGTCCCATAAGAAGATCAAGCTACACAAGTGTCACAAATATGCAGAGGGCCTGTCTCAGTCCCATGCAGATTCCCTGACTGTAGTTTCAGTTTCTGTGAACTCCTATGTAACCAAATTATTTGGTTCTGTGGATTTTGTTGTGAAGTCCTTGACCCCTCTGGCTTCAACATTCTGCCCTTCCTTTCTTCAACAGGATTTCCCAAACTCAGCCCAATGTTTAATTTTGGTTGCCTGCATATGTATTCAATAGTTTCTGGATGAAGCCTCTCTGATGGCTTTTCAGTTAGATGCTAATCTATAAGCTTAGCAGAATATTGTTAGGCATCATTATATTAATATTTTTCTCCAATAGTGTTTGGTTCTGTCCAAGGCATCTAGTCCATGTCACCTCTAGGTGTTGGCACTACAGGCAGAACCAGTATTGGGTTCACTCTTCTGGCATGTGTTTCAGGCTGTACCAGCCATTGGTGAGCCACTCCCACAATCTTTGTTTCTTCTTACCCCAGCTTATTCCAAGGCTGAACAGACTATGGGTTGAATGTTCTGTGGCTTGGTTGGTGTACCAAGCAGCTCACAAGTACTCTTGCCTGATCAAAGGAAGTAGTCAGTTCAGGCCAGTTATCCACTTTTTCTAGGAATCTAAGCTGATGTTATTAATAGGACAAAACAACAGCCTACAGAATGGGAGAAGATCTTTACCATCCCC
>NW_004949518.1:18367-20973 GCF_000317375.1 Microtus ochrogaster | reverse complement strand
CTCCTATCCACCATAGGAGCTCTTAGATGAGAAAACATTTATAGTACTCTGTGATTCTGATCATCCTGTGCCTTGAGAGTTATAGGAAGAAGGCAGTAAGTAAAGAATAAGGAGCACTGAAGTCATTTGCTTCTGGTGTGGAATTTTGATACAAGAAAATGGTGAAAAATTAAGAAGGAGCTAAAAATTTTAAGAGATATAGCAATATCACTATCACAGAATAAGGAAAGTTTGTATATCTCCTCTTATCAGAAAAGCACTCCTCTTCCTACACAAGGGCTGGTTTAGAGCAATCAATGGTGTAGAGACCTCCTGAAGTACTATAAACACTCAGATTTAGTTGTATATCTCTTCAGCAAGCTAGTTTCAGAGAATGTACTATCTGAGATGAGATAGCATAAATGTTATTTGCAATAGAGCAAAGATATGTGCAGGAAAAATAAAAACTTAGTTTCCCTGAGCTCATTTGAACAACTCAAATCAATTAAAAGCAAGCAGGACATAGTTTGTCTTCAAGTAGAGACTATCTGTTGTAGAAAAACAAACATGCAGAAAAATTGTTAGGCCACAGATGAGAGATATCTGACCCAACAAATTCCCGTCTCTTTTCATATGCTTAATGGTGAGGAACTTCGTAGAAAAAGAAATCAGCAATCAAATTTTGAAATAGCAGCATATGCCCAAGTTAATTCAACAGGAAAAAATGCCTGGAATACAAAAATTGGAAACTTGGGGGTGGTGGTGGCATGGGGATAAGGGGAGATGGGGAGAGAAAAGTGAGAAGGGGAGTATGGGGAGAGCTTGGGGGAATGTGACCATTGTGATAGAGGAAAGGCAGATATGGGAGCAGGTAAATATATATCTTAAGTAAGGGAGCCAGTTTAGGGTTGGAAAGAGACCTGACTCTTTAGGGCTTCTCAGGTGTCCATGGAGATGTCCCCAGCTAGATCCTTGGGCATCTGATGAGAGGGAGCCTGAAATGGCCCTATCTTATAGCCATATTGATGAGTATCTTGCATATCACCATAGATCCTTCATCTATCGAAGGATGAATCTAGAGACAGAGACCACATTGGAGCAATGGAATGAGCTCCCAAGGTCCAAATGAGGAGCAGAAGGAGGGAGAACATGAGCAAGGAAGTCAGGACCACGATGGGTGTGCCACCCATTGAGACGGTGGAGCTGATCTAATGGGAGCTCAGCAAGGCCAGCTGGACTGGGACTGATGAAGCATGTGATCAAATGGGACTCTCTGAAAGTGGCAGACAAGGAGGGCTGACTAAGAATCCAAGGACAATGGCACTGGGTTTTGATCCTACTCTATGTACTGGCTTTGTGGGAGCCTAGTCTGTCTGCATGCTCACCTTCCTAGGCCTGGATGGAGCGGAGAGCATCTTGGACTTCCCAAAGGGCAGAGAACCTGGACAGCTCTTTGTACTGGAGAGGGAGAGGATACGGGGAGGGGGAGGAAAATGGGAGGAGGGGTGAATGTGGAAATTTTTAATTAAAAATGAATTTAAAAAAAGAGTTAGATAGAGCAAACAGTATTGTAAAAAAAAAAAAAAAAGAATGCCTGGAAGAAACTTCTGTCTGGAGGATAGCAGACTGAAGACTAATATAAATTTATTAATAAAGGACATAAATAAAGGACATTGAGCCTATAATTCGTGATCCTAGAGAAGCTAAATAAGATGGTGAACCCAAAGAAAGACATATAGTCATCCTCCTGGAGATTAACTTTCAGCGGGCGATGAAAGCAAACAGAGACCCAAATTGGGACACCAGACTGAAATCCCAAGGGCCAAATAAGGAGCAGAAGGAGAGAGAGCATGAGCAAGGAACTCAGGACCGCGAGGGGTGGACCCACATACTGAAACAGGGGGATGATCTATCGGGAACTCAACAAAGCCAGCTGGACTGGGTCTGAAAAATCATGCGATTAAACCGGACTCACTGAACATAGTGGACAGTGAGGACTGCTGAGAAGGCAATATCAATGACACTGGGTTTTGATCCTACTGAACGTACTGGCTTTGTAGGAACCTAGGCAGTTTGGATGCTCACCTCACTAGACCTGGAAGGAGGTGGGAGGTCCTTGTACTTCCCACAAGGCAGGGAACCCGGACTGCTCTTTGGCCTTATGAAGGATTGGGTCTTGATTGGGGGAGGGGGAGGAATATGGGAGGCACTGGAGGGGAGGAGGCAGAAATCTTTAATAAATAAATAAAAAAGACTAATAAAAATTTAATCAGGGACTTGATGAATTGTTTATGATGACCTACTAATCAAACATATTAACGGGAGATACAGAAGCTGGACATTTGAGAGATGAATAGCAAACATATGACAATACTATTGAAGTTATTAAGTTTGCTTTGAGACCATTTAGAATGAAAGGTAATATTTCTGATTACATTTGAATATCTTAAGTTATTGGACTCTTATATAATCAGTTCCTAGCTATGACTTCTTCTTTACATGAAAAAAATAGTTATAGACGTTATCCACAAAAATGAAATCTAGAAATTGGAGATTGATGTAAGATTCAAGAAGAGTTAATTAGAGTAATTACTGCTTCTATTGCCTTCTCAATCTTCCACAGCAAA
>NW_004949518.1:14016-17887 GCF_000317375.1 Microtus ochrogaster | reverse complement strand
ACATTATGCTTGAATTCTGTTTCTCAGGCTACACAAATTATTAGAGATCAATTTCAACAAGTTTATATCATCCAATAAAGGATGATTACTTGTTTGTCCTTATAAAGGAAGTAAGTTTGTTTGAAATATCTTGTCAAATTCAGCTTAATCCTGTCCCTTCAGAGTTAGTAATTTCCCCAGTTAAAGAAAAGAAATAGCTGTTTTTGAATATTTGGGATATATGTTGTATCCAGAAGAAAATAATCATAAGAAATCA
This sequence comes from Microtus ochrogaster, assembly GCF_000317375.1. Lineage (NCBI taxonomy): Eukaryota > Metazoa > Chordata > Mammalia > Rodentia > Cricetidae > Microtus > Microtus ochrogaster. The sequence goes on along the minus strand of NW_004949518.1, from coordinate 17,631 downwards.
GAAATCAAGAGAGAAAGATGACAAACTTTGAACTACTTTCAGAAATTATTGCGAGATACAACAAATCTATGGTGGCTTCACAGGACTCACCAATTCCTCAGATCTACACTTGCTTCTTGAAGGCTATAAGCTAGGATGATTTGACTTAAGGTGTTGTCATAGGACATTGTGAGAAGAATAATGATATTTTGACTTAGGGTGTGGTTGCTCCATGTTTGGTGATTTTGGGAGAATATTACTTTGTTTGTTCTTTGTATCATGGCAAAGAAGTCTTGCCTCCTAAATCATTTTTGGACTGAGATATATATGAACTTTTAATAATAAGCTTGAGATATATAATAGTATTCACTGTGTGTCCTTAATATCTATATAGTTTTTCTTGTAAATTTTTATCTTAATCCTTATCCCTTCCACAAGTATGGAAATGGGTAGGTCAGGACAATAAATGATGGCTCCTCAGAAGTGAAACTGGACTATTGACATATTGCATGATCAATATCAAAAAGTAGACAATTCCCCAGGTGTAAAATAAAGAGTAAGTGCTTGGGAAAAAAAGTAAAAGTGAACATGGGTTGAAAAATGGGAGATTATAATTGTAAATAAATTTGTATTGTGACAAAAAATCAGTAGTTAAGTGACTATGCAATACTCTAGGAGATAATTTACACACTAGAGGAGCTTAGGTGGATCAGTTTCAAAAACCAAAATTTTGAGAATTTGTAGAGAAACTCACCCTTTGATTTCCCAAGCATGATCCCTTGGACACAAAAAAATTGAGATGAAATACCAAGACCATGATAACCTGGAATTAGCAAAAAGTATTCTTTTAATTTGTGGGGGCTCATAAGGGTGAGTTTGTATTTGCACATAATAGGTAAAACGTAGTTCTGCCTGCAATGGTTAGAAATGAGACAGGACACTCCTATCCACCACGAGATCTGTTAGATGAGGAAACATTTGTAGTACTGTTTGATTATGATCAGCCTGTGCCTAGAGAGTGTGATAGGTAAAAACTGCTAAGAACAAGAACAGGGAGTTTCCAAGTCCTTTTCTTCTGGTGAGCAATGCTGAGAAGTAGAAACTGGTGGAATAATTAAGCAGGATTGAAAAAGCTTGAGGAATTTAGCAATATTACCTACACAGAATTGGAAACTCTATAAATCTCCTCTTATCAAAAAAGCACTCTGCTTCTTACCCAAGGGCTGGTTTAGATCGAGCAATGATGCAGAGACCTGGAGTAGTGTAAAAACCCAGTTGTTTTGTGTTTCTCTCAAGCAAGCTAGTTTCAGGGAAGGTATTTACTGAGGAGAGAAAGTACAAATGTTATTAGCAATTGAGCAAAGATAAGTGCAAGACAAATAATAACTTAGTTGCCTTGAGCCCATTCAAACAACTCAAAGAATTAAAAGCACCTCGAGCTCAGTATGGCTTCTTTGATGCAAATGCTGCTGGAGTACAGAATTTTAGAAGCCTTACACTATGGGAAATGGAAACAACTGGACAAAGCTTGCCTGTCAAATGGAGACTATCTGCTGTAGAAAACAAACATGAAGAAAGATGTTGGGTCACAGATCAGAGAAATCTGACCCAACAAATTCCCTTTTCTTTTCATATACTTAATGGTGAATGACTTCATAGAAAAAGAAATCAGCAGTTAAATTTTGAAATAGCAGTATATGCCCAAGTTACTTCAATGAAAGTAGGCCTGGAATAAACTTATGTCTTCTGAAGAGCAGACTGAAGACTAATGTCAATTAATTCAGGGACCTGATGAATTGTTTCAGGATGCTGCAGTAACCAAACAGATTAATTGGAGACACTCAAACTGGATACTTGAGAGGTAAAGCTATCCTACAACAATACTATTATAGTATTTAAGTCTGTTTTGAGACCATTTAGAAATAAGAGTAATATTTCTGATTTTATTTGAATATCCTCAGATATTGGACATTCGTACAGCCAGTGCCTAGCTATGACTTCTGTTTTACAGGAAAAAAAAAACAGTTAAATATGTTTCTCCTGACTAATAAATCTGGAAATTGGAGATTGATATAAGATTTAAAAACCATTAATGAGAGTTAATGGGAGCTTTACATCTTGCATTGCCTTCTGTTTCTTCCATAACAAAATATACCCACAATGTTGTACTATTTTTATAAGAATCTTTTTATTGCATCCTCTGGGCTCACTGATATTGTCAAAGAATGCATTTAGTGTTTCATCAGTTAATTTCAAATATCAAGTTAGACAATAGCATTAGAATATCTTGCTTCAGGGTATGACAAAAAGTTTTATATTATGGCAGAAATCTGTACTTAAGGCTACATAAAATCTTACATTTCAATTTCCACAGTTTTATATTATGCTTTAATGATGATGACTAGCTTGTCCATATGAATGAAGTAAGTTTATTTATAATATATTGTCAGCTTCAACAGAATCCTGTACTTTTTGAGTTAGTATTTTCCCCAGTGAAAGTCCAAAGACAGCCATCTTTTGAATATTTTGGGATATATGCTTATTCAAAAGAAATTAAGCCTCAGAAATTGGAAATTAAAAGAGAAAGATCACTATTTGAATGACTTTCTAAAATTACTGTGTGATATACCAACAACCACTTTGTCTTCATGAGATCTACCTAGTTCCTCTGCTTATTTGTGACTGTTGTGATGCTTGAACTATTCGTGGGACACCTGGCAGTGAGAGAATGATTTGTCTCTGTGGCTTTGGCTGATACTTTGAAACCTCTTCCTCATGCAGGATTGCATTTTTCTGCATAAATATAGGGAGAGGTGCCTGGTGTTATGACAAGCCGTTATATCAAGCTTTCCTGGTGTCCATGAGAAACCTCCTTCATACTGTAAGAATACATAGGAGAAACAGAGTAAGTGGTTGTCCAAATGTAGGGGTGTAATAAGGAGGCAGAAAACAGGCTGTAGCCATGTTAGAAAATAAAAAAGAAAATAATTAAATTTAAAAAAAATAACTGATTGTCATACAGGGATGGCAGATAGACATTTGACTCAAGGGCTCCTATGGTTTATGAAAACATATATTATCAACGCATAAAAATTTGAATCTAAACATATTATAATAGTTTTTCGGTTTTTCAAGACATGGTTTCATTGTTGCTTTGCAGCTTGTCCTGGAACTAGCTCTGTATATCAGGCAGGATTAAAACTAATGGAGACACAACTGCCTCTGTCTCTTTAATCCCAAGTGCTGGGATTAAAGGTGTGCACCATCTCTACATGGTGGATATGTTACTTTTGACAAGATATCCTGCTTTTGTTCCACAGAAGATGAGAACCTGTGGATTGTTTCCAATCCAAGGTTATTTGAATGAGCAAGAGTTCCCAGAAGACCTCTAGAAACCCTATAAAAAGTTTCCCAAAAAGAATAGGAAGTATTTTGGAGAAAACTACATGCAAATTTCCAAATAATCATATATGTTGATCTTTATTTAAGGTGGGATATCATATATAGAAATGAACCGTTTACATTGGATTTGAACTTAGTTTACTGATAAACATTTAAGGTTGATTTTGGTGTATGTATTTCTGCTCTTGGTTAAGGTTTTGTCTTTGCTGATCATTTAAATATCATGTATAGTTA
>NW_004949518.1:11868-13161 GCF_000317375.1 Microtus ochrogaster | reverse complement strand
TCCAGGGACTGGAAACAGATGGCCAAAGCTTGCCTGACAGGAAAAGGCTACCTGATGAGGAAAACTGAGTTTTCAGAACAAAGTCAGTCCACAGCTGTGAGTAATATGGCCCAAGTTCTTCTTGAAATAAATTTCTTTTTTCGGGAGAGCAGACAACTGACTTACCTTAAATAATACAGGGACCTGTTGAGTTGTTCCAGAATTCTCTTTCCATGCTGGAAAAGAATATTAAAAATCCAGAATATTGATTTTTGATTATTAAACAGCTATCCTACGAAAGTACTAATGTAATATATCAGCTTGCTTTTACATATTTTATAAACAAAGGTGCCATTTCTGATCACATTCCAATTTATTGAGGAATTTTATCCTCATACACCCAACGACTAGTTATGGCTGCTGCTTTTCAGGAGTAAACATGTAAATATGTTCTCTCACACATTGAAATTTGTAAAATGGAAACTGATACGAGAATTATGAATGAGATAATGAGACCGTGCACCTAGGTTGAGCTTTAGAGACTAGACTGGATTACCTTCTCATTAAGGTATGGACCAAATGGTACCTATAAAACATTTTAGATTTAATAGATTGATTTTTCCCATGCCTTTTGTTCCAAAATATTTTCAAAGATTTTTATGTAGTGTTCCATTGGCCAATTAAAGGACCAAATTGGGAGATATCATTGATAAGTGTTGCCTTAGGTAATGGCAAACAGTGTAATATTATGCAATTTATATGTAGTTTATGCAATACAAAATATTCTAAATATTTTCAACAAGTTTATATTATCCATTACGGATCTTGTTTGTCCATAAAACATGAAGGAATTTGCTTTCAATTCTTGGATAGTTTCAACAGAACCTTTCCCTTATGGGTAGTTCATTTCCCACTGAAAACACAAATGCAACCACCTTTCCCAATCAGGACATATATTGTATCCTAAAGAAATTAAGACTCAGTAATTGGAAATTGGGATCAATTGTTTGAAATCTTTGAAGGAATGTCAAAAATGACTGGCAAATATTCAGTGACTGTGCCTATTTTAAAATTGTCTACTGAAAATCTTAAGCAATTTAGTGAGATTCGTAAGGGGAGAAGTGACCCAATTATTCCAAGGTATATATTGATGCTGCAGGTCAAGTAATGACTCAGGTGAGCATTCTCCCTGGCTTCTTGAATACACAAATTCAATAAATAAATAAATAAATGTGAATTATATTGTTGCTGAAGTTCAAGTGTTGACTCAGGTGAGCATTCTCCCTGGCATCTTGCATACATAATTTAAATAAA
>NW_004949518.1:10753-11768 GCF_000317375.1 Microtus ochrogaster | reverse complement strand
TGTGCTTTTTATTCTAAATTTTCTAAATGTAAATTCCCACAAGCATTATACCATGCATAGATTTTGGCATGATGGTGTAGAAGAGACTTTTGTCTAAAGCAAATGGAAAGACCATTGCAATGGATTATGAAAAGGACAAAACCATGTTATAATATAGGGTCAAGTGCATGTGAGCTCATGTATGTGTATGTGTGTGTGTTTTTTTTACAGGAAGAAAATGAACCACAATACCTTACTGAAAGTTTGGTGTAGTGGATTGACTAGAAGATTACCAGACTAGATGATATTGGAGCTGCTAGTGCTCACCAAGTAGTAATGGATTGAGATTGCTGAAATGGTGTTCTTGAAACTCTGATGATAATAATGGATACACATAATTGCCACAATGTGCAAAGAGTGTGAGTTTATATGTATGCATTTCTATTTGCAAAAATATAATTTTAATATTCAGTTGTATTTATTCATACCTTTTGTAGTTCATATATTTTATTGAATTAGTTGATCACGTTGAGTGCCAGTTGTTCCAGGGAAAGGCTGCTTGCTCATTCCAGCCGTCCTGCTCACTTAGCCCCAAAATGACAAAACAGAAATTATATTAATTAAAATACTTCTTAACCCACTTGCTCTAGCCAATTATCAGCTAACTCTCATATCTTGATTTAATGAAATTCTATCAATCTGTATATTGCTACATGGCAGTGGTTTACCGGGAAAGAGATTCAGCATGTCTGACTCTGGTGGCTCCATGGCTGCTCTCTCCTCTCCTTTTTTTCTAGCTGCATTCAGTTCTGTTTCCCCTGCTTACTTAAGTTCTTCCTTATCAAAAGGTCTAGGCAGTTTTTTTTATTCATTAACCAATAAAAGCAACATGTAAACAGAAGGCCCTCCTACACCAATATGTATGTATTTTACCTAAAAATTATGTAATGATAAGGATATTTTCTAAATAGGAATGTTATTTTAAAACCCAGTCTGAACATGCAAAAATTACAAAATTGTATCTAAAAATGTCATG
>NW_004949518.1:5056-10355 GCF_000317375.1 Microtus ochrogaster | reverse complement strand
TGTGTGTGTGTGTGTGTGTGTGTGTGTGTGTGTGTGTTGATATGAGGCAATCTTCTAGCACATGGGCATGATTTCAATGCTAGCATACATGAGAAAATCTATCATTCCAATTTATAATTTCTATAAATAATTTAAGCCATTCTGATAATATTTTGCATTCATAAAGTTCCTCAGAATACAGTAGAACATTCTCTAGATTTTGTAATGAAGCAATTAAATATAAAAACTTACACAATGGAAATTCAATAATAAAAGTGTACATATACATAAATACCAATCAATTACTATTTGTATGTGCTACTATAATAGCATGCAACAGCCTTGAAAAGTGCTACATGTGGTATGATTTTAGGAATGTAAATCTTAGAGATTTCTTCATTCATGTTCCATGTCCTGGGACAACATGATAATGTTAGTATACTGTTTTTTTCACATGTATATTTTATAAACAGATCCAGTTGTTCATATTTCAAATTACCAGTTCATGGACAGATCCCTCTATGGGAGTCTGTTAATTTTCAAACATAAAAGCAGAAAATAACATGAGGGTTATTATTTAAAGTAGACATTGATGGTTTTAAATGTAAGTAACTACTCCATTACTTTCTTTCCTCTGATTGTATGTTTGCATTTGTACAGATTTTACAATTGATGCCTGGCTCCTTAACTAAAAATATAGGATCACTACAGTATCTGCTGTTTATATACTTTACAATACATCAAATAAAAGCAACAATCAGACTTCTCTCATACAATAACACTTAGAAATAAATAAAATTAAGTTTTACTTTCTATCTAAAAATAAGGTATTTCAATAATTGTTTACAGTATTAGGATCTGAGAGTCAGTCTCTTAAACCATGAATATAGCTATAATTTCTATAATCATCCTAAAATGTTAATGTCAAAACTGAAACTAACAGCAGTACAACATATTGAGGTAAAATGTGTGATTTTCCAGCTACTTCAAATGTCATAAATTGACAAAATTTAGCTCTTCAGAGGTTATTACTTGTTTCATATGTATAGACATGTCTAAATTTTCACTCATGGCTTCTCTTAGATTGCCAATATATAATTGACAAAAGGAATAATTTGCCAAATGCAAAAATAAAAGCTATTCCATATTGTTAGGCTGATAGTGGTTAGAGAATCATAAACTTCTTCTGCAACATATTGGAAAGAATTTATTTTCCAAAACTGTCATAAATATTTATTCCTAGACCCACAGGAAACATTGACTCTAACTTCCAGGGAAAAAAAGGATAAAATTTTGGTATTAAAGGGCAAAATTATATAAATCTTAAATGCCCATTAAAATAAATGAAAGCAAAGAAACAATGAAAATGCTTAGCATAATGACATCCCTCCATGGCATGTCAAAAAGATGGAAAACTCTCTACAATTAACACAATTAGGAGAAAACCACTAACAAATGTAGGAGGCTAAGAAAAAATAATTATTTTCTACTGTACAGTAATGTTGATAGGCCTTTGTATTAGAAAAGTCAATGTTAAATCGGTTCTATAAAATCACAACAGTGTGTATTCAGTATGGGATACTGGTGTATAAAATCATATCTACACAATAAAATATAATAATTTTGTGGGATACTTACTGCTCCCTGATTCAGTTTTGCACATCCTGCTGTGTTTGGCTCCTCATGCTGTTCTGATCGCTCACATCCTAACTCTGCACGGATTTATTGCTCCATTGTTCCCATGGTTTGAACATTCTGACTTTTCTTCGTGTTGCAGTTAGGGACTTTATGCCTGACCATTAGAACATAGTTAGGTTGTCTAGTAAGTTGCCTAGTTACCCATATACACAAGGAGAATTTGCTCCTTTCCCTTACCCTATATTTACCTGGATTATTCTCTTGAATAAACAAGACTTGATAGAATCCTGTCTTGTCTCCATCTCCGGTGTCTCTTGTCCCATCTATTCTCACTCCCCCTCTGGGGATTCTGTTGACTTTCGGGTATCCAGGGTAGAGTGGTGCCCAAAGTGTGTCTGGAACATGGGAGATTCAGTGAAGAAGCTTTCAGAGAAGCCCATATAATGTGAAGTATAATTAAGAGGAAGAAAAACACAGGAACCTGCTGTGTCTTCTAAACCTTGGAAAGCAGAACAGTGATCACAGAACAAACAATTACTTAGCATGAAATGAGACATACATTCAAGGCATGAGGGATAAATACTAAAATTAAAGTATAGGTTTTTTTGAGTATATTAAAGATGTTTTGTAGATGAGAAAAAATGATAGAGCGTCAGAGAGGCTCTTAAAGATTACTGTTAAGCATTTATACCAAGAACTGTTCCCATGACTGTCTTTTATACTAGAATTAATAATTCTTTGTTTTAGAGGTATTACGATATTGTAGTGGGCAATGTTATTGGGATAGAAGAGAAAGTATTATTAAAATGTAAGTTGGACATGATTCATAAAAAGGAGCCTAAATATTTGCTATGGCAAATATGGGTTTTTAAATTTGAGAAGGCTCAAATTGATGCAGTCAGCAACAATCCTCTGCTAAGGGAAATTATTTTTCCTATGTTAACAGGTAAGTGGAGATTGTGATAACCCTAATCAGCAAACTCATACCCCAGTTGAAATACATGAATAACCGAGAGAAATAGGCATGGAAGCAGGGGAGCATATTTGCTCCATGGGAGAGTACGTTGGTTCGTGGATTAAAGTTATCCAGAAATCTAATGAGCCTTATATTGAATTCCTAGCTCGAATAAAAGAAGCAATAGAAAGAACTGTAATTGGAGAAGAAGCAAGGAAATAACTTCTGAGAAGGCCAAGCATATAAATATGCCAAGGTGTGTTATAATGAGCTATGCTATCAGTTCAGGAAACAGGAAATATTAATAGTTATAGGCAAGTATGAAAAGATATTCCATCTGAAAGAACACTACAATTGGCTGCCGAAACTACGGCCACCATTTATTATAACTTGTAAATTAAAATAAAAAATTAAAAGATTTAAAATGCTTTGGATTTTGGAAAATCAGTTTCTTAACAAAGAAGTTCAGACAAAAGTAAAATTAGTTAAAGAGCATATTTAAAAGGCCCTTTTGAATAGGTTATAACCTATAATCACATGCAAAATGTCAGAAGATCTGAGATTTGAAAATTTGGAAATGCTATAAGGGATCATTGGTAGCCTTTTCCTTTGTTAAAGACGACAGTGGACATTTACATACTAATGTTAATCATCTACATGTTCAATATAAAACTCCATTTTGATAAACTAATCATACTTTTCCTTGGACAGCAGAGTAGAGGGTGCCTGAACTGGCTTATCCTATAGCCACACTGATGAATATCTTGCATATCACCATAGAACCTCGTCTGGAAATGGATGGAGATAGAGACAGAGACCCACATTGGAGGACTTGGACTGAGATCCAAAGGTCCAAATGAGGAGCAGAAGGAGGGAGAACATGAGCAAGTAAGTCAGGACCATGAGGGGTGCACCCATCCACTGAGACTGTGGGGCTGATCTAATAGGAGCTCACCAAGGCAGGCTGGACTGGCACTGATGGAGCATGTGGTCAAACAAGACTCTCTTAATGTGTCTGAAATGAGGGCTGACTGAGAAGCCAAGGACGATGGCACTGGGTTTTGATTCTACTGCATGTACTGGCTTTGTGGAAGCCTACTTTATTTGGATGCTCACCTACCTAGACCGTGATGGAGGGAGGAGGACATTGACTTCCCACAAGGCATGGAACTCTGACTGCTCTTTGGACTGAAAAGGGTGGATGAAGGGGATGGAAGGAAGAGAATTGAAATGGGAGGAGAAAAGGGGGTCGAATGTTTAAATAAAAAGAAATAAATTTCATTTTGATAAATTATTCATACTTTCAAGTCCATTACATTTTAAAACAGGTCCAGAAGGAGAGGGAGCACGAGCAAGGAACTCAGGATCGTGAGGGGTACACCCACACGCTGAGACAATGGGGATGTTCTATCGGAAACTCACCAAGGCCACCTGGCCTGGGTCTGAAAAAGCATGGGATAAAACCGGACTTGCTGAACATAGCGGACAATAAAGACTACTTAGATCTCAAGAACAATGGCAATTGGTTTTTGATCCTACTGCATGTACTGGCTTTGTGGGAGCCTAGGCAGTTTGGATGCTCACCTTACTAAACATGGATGGAGGTGGGCGGTCCTTGGACTTCCCACAGGTCAGGGAACCATGATTGCTCTTCCAGCCGATGATGGAGGGGGACTTGATCAGGGGAGGGGGAGGGAAATGGGAGGCAGTGGCTGCGAGGAGGCAGTAATCCTTAATAAATAAATAAAATTTTTTTTAAAAAGGAAGATTTTGGTAAGGAATAAATGTGAAATATTCAGAAGAATTAGGGAAATTTTACATTAATACATATTAAATTTCTTAAATCTGCCCTGAAGGGATATTCTAGTTAGAGTAGATAAATACTTTGTTCATATTCCAAATGTTGAACTACAAAAATTGTCATAAATAGTGAATGGCAGCCTTCATTTCTAATGGAGAAAGGGACAGGGTATAGTATTGTTTGTTCAGGATGAGTGACAATTATGACTCCTGAAGTAGATATTCCAATATTGGCCATGGTAAAATTGTACTCATGGAAGTGACCTCACCAATACTGATCTTCACCACGATCACCAACTTGGGGTTAGGTGAAATCTCTTGTGCTCTATGGTCAGATTATTTTCCAGCAGTCCAAAGACCAGTTACAGCTGAATATTTTTTCTGGCCGTTTGTACTCTGTTAGTTGTCTCTTTTGTTCAGGGATCAGCTGTAAATTATTGTGCTTATGTCTCTTGTATACCTATGTTGAAGCCTGTCTTTTGGGGAGATACTGATGTTTTAGTGTATATCACTGTAAGTATCCTCTCTCCTCCTTTGAATGACTTGACTTATCTGAATAATTCTGATGGGACCTCTTATAATTTTACTTACATGGATGATAGAAAGCCAATAAGCTTTGGAAATGGTCTTCGTTTATAAGTGGGATTACATCATTGGTTACAACCTGGAATTAAAATTTGCAGATTCCATACTCATCTTCGAAGGCTTTCAGCACGGTAAATTAATCAGACCTGGTACAATTATAAAAATTCATAATGAATTATTATATCCTGTATGACCAGATTTTATATATTATGGTTTAAAATATCAGCCATTTATTTGGAAGACTTGTTTGGGCAAATTTGGCAAAATAATTCAAAATAAATAGATCCATTGGTGCCCATATTGTCAGTTTGTTAACACTTGTTCTGAATGGAATATTATCAC
>NW_004949518.1:2057-3906 GCF_000317375.1 Microtus ochrogaster | reverse complement strand
CATCTGGTGATGGATGGAGATAGAGACAGAGACCCACACTGGAGAACTGGACTGAGCTCCCAAGGTCCCAATGAGGAGCAGAAGGAGGGTGAAGATGAGCAAGGAAGTCAGGACCACGATGGGTGCACCAACCCACGGAGACAGTGGGTCTGATCTATTGGGAGCTCACCAAGGCCAGCTGGACTATGACTGAAAAAGCATGGGATAAAACCGGACTCTCTGAACATGGCAAACAATGAGGGCGGATGAGAAGCCAAGGACAATGGCACGGGGTTTTGATCCTACTTACTGTGCTGGCTTTGTGAGAGCCTAGCCAGTTTGGATGCTCACCTTCCTAGACATGGACAGACGGGGAGCCAGTTTGGATGCTCACCTTCCTAGACATGGACAGACGGGGGACGACCTTGGACTTTCCACAGGGCAGGGAACCTTGACTGTTCTTTGGACTGGAGAGGGAGGGGGAGAGGAGTGAGGGGAGGGGGAGAAGGGTAGGAGGTGGGGGAGGGAAATGGGAGGCTGGGAGGAGAAGGAAACTTTTTTCCTTTTCTCAATAAAAAAATAAATCCTGTCATCTTATAAAGACAAAAAAAAGAATGAAATGATAACTGAAGACATCTTCTGGCATGGGGAGATGGAAGAATCAGTGATAATCACATTCCTTACTCACAGACGCTACTGCAATTCAGAAGATTGTGGCTGCCTTAAATCTGTTCAGGTTTTAAATGGCTCATTTATTGCAACAGAAGTATCTTCTTCTACTTATAAATTTCCCTTATTACCAAGTAGTACCACTACCACATGCATTTTTGTTGGAAGAATTAATTTTAAAACTGGAATTAATTTTTATGAAGGTTAATTGTATTTATATATTAATTCCACTGTTAAGTTTAATCTGCATAATCAATCACTTATGATATTACAACAGCATACACATATTTGGATGCCAGTAACTTGGGTCATTCTTGTGCTCAAAATCCTCTAGATAATATTGTAGAATTCTTCAAAAAAATTTTGAAAAGTTAAAGCACATGTTCAGTATAATAATAGTTGTAATTCTTAATCTTATTGCTGTTTTTGCTACTATTTCTGTGGCTGGTTTATAGAGACAGAGAATTTTCACCAATATCAGTACTCCAGCCTCAGGTCATTTATCTGTTCTCTCTCTTCAGTGACATCTGACTTCAGGGAAAGAGAGTGTGTGTGTGTGTGTGTGTGTGTGTGTGTGTGTGTGTGTGTGTTTGTGTTTGTTTGTTTTGGTATGGGCATTCTTCTAGTACATAGGCATATTTCAAAGCTAGCAAACCTGAGAAAATCTATCTTTCCCCTTTCATCATTTCTGTAAATAATATAAGACATTCTGATAATATTTTGAATTCATATTGTTCCTCATAATACAGTAGATAATTCTCTGGTTTTTGTAATGAAACAATTACATAAGCAAATTTATATAGTTTAAATTCAATAATACAAGTGTACATATACATAAATACCAATAAATTACTATTTGCATCTGTTAGTATAATAAGATGCCACAGACTTGAAATTTGCCACATGTGGTATGAAAACAGGCAAGTAACTCTCAAATATGCTGTATTCACTTCATATGTTTAATGTTCTGAGAAAAACATGATAATGTTTGTGTATCAGTTTTTTTCTCATGTATATATTAGAAATAGATTCAGTAGTTAATAATTTAAATTACCAGTCCATGGACAGAGCCCTTTATGAGTCTGTGAATTTTTTGAACACAAAAGCAGAAAATAACATAAGGGTTATTATTTAGAGTACACACTGATATTTTTATATGTAACTAACTACTCTACTACTTTCTTTACTCTGATTATATTAT
>NW_004949518.1:0-457 GCF_000317375.1 Microtus ochrogaster | reverse complement strand
CCAAATAGGAAAGAATATACCTTCTTCTCTGCAGCTCATGCAACCTTCTCGAAAATTGACCACATACTCGGTAACAAAGCAAACTTCCACAGTTCCAAAAAAATTTTTCCTGCACTGGCTTTGTGGGAGCCTAGGAAGTTTGGATGCTCAACTTACTAGACCTGGATGAAGGTGGGGGTTCCTTGGACTTCCCACAGGACAGGGAACCCTCATTGCTTTTCGGGCTGATGGGGGGGGGACTTAATTGGGAGAGGTGGAAGGAAATGAAAGGCGGTGGTGGGAAAGAGACAGAAATCTTTAATAAATAAATAAATTAAAAAAAAGAATTTGAAGAAAAAAATATTCGTAACCTCCTGCATCTAATCAGACCACCATGGATTAAAGTTAGAATTCAACAACAATGCTACCCCCAGAAAGCCTACAAACTCATGGAAACTGAACAGTCAACTTCTGAACC
>NW_004949517.1:20201-21098 GCF_000317375.1 Microtus ochrogaster | reverse complement strand
CCATATAGTGCTAAGGAAAATTAAGAATCCCAGAAATATCCATAGATGTGGGGTGATAGACACCTCTGGTAAAATCTCCCACATGGTATACTCAAAAAAGCTGTTGAAATCTGAAATAGTTATGTTCTCAGACATTTTATTTATAAAAGAAAAAATTCTTTTACCTGCAATGACCGGTTCCTGCCAGAGGTGGCAAAGGAATCCACTTGAGTCCACGTGGCCTAAGTCTGAAATAAATGACTCAAAAAATTGGAGCAGACACCAGACTGATTAATAGCAATTGGGCCAGAAAATGAACAGAGAGAAAGCCGCCAAAGTGAACCAATCAAAGGGATGCCAGTTTGAGCCGGCTCGCAGGGCCGCCGTCACATGACCCGAGCGCCGGAACCACCGGGGAGTTCTTGCTCTCCGATCCCACTTGATTCTCTAGCAAGCACCAGGGAAAATCCAGTCGCTCAGAATCTCAGCTGCTTCCATGCCCCGAGGGAGATCTCCGCAGGGAGGTGCCACTGGGAGCAGAGGCTTTGATCTGGGGCAGGTATTCTGAAAGCCCCATGGAGATTGGGAGCCAAGTGTACCAGCGTAAATAAATGCAATGCAGATATAAAGGAATATTTACAACTTTAATGATAAACTTACAGAACCTAGGTTCCCGCGTAGCCCAGCAGGCAGGAAAGAAAAGGGAAGTGCCGCCTCCCGCGTGCCCAATTTATCCCTACACATTCGCCCAAAGCAAACCCACCCCCTAAAGGGGGCTGGCTTAACCCTACAGTGGCCTCTCTGGCCTGCAGGAGCACCTACATTTATGTGCATATTCCCCCACCTCCCTTTACCACCTGATTTTGTGTTACCCCCTCTTTTTTTAATGTGTCCTGACCATTTGTATTGAAAACATTT
>NW_004949517.1:17525-19130 GCF_000317375.1 Microtus ochrogaster | reverse complement strand
GGCCATCAATACTGAAACAGAATTACTTGCACCCATTACCAATACACCCTCATCATTTAATTTCTTACCTGCTGGCCAGACTTCCAAGGGCACCCTCTCAGGGATCCCTACTTCCCAAACTCGCTGATAGGATTCCAACTGTAATTTCTGATCATCCCAGCTGGGCCTCCAATTGTAACAACCAATTCTGCGTTACCCTCTTGGTACAGTTTGCGTGCCACTGTAGCGTACATGAGTAGGCCAAGGACCTGTAGATTGAAAGAACACACAAAGAGACCTGGGTCATTCGAAAGGAGATCAGCCAAATGCAGAATGCCATTTATTTACCTTGGGGAAATCCTTATATACCTCTCTGCCTGCTGTACAAGGATTTCCACCTAGGCAGGTGGGAAATTACCACACCAAAGATGGAGTCAACAATGCCCTACAGCTAATCACCAGATGTGGCAGAGGGAGCACAGGAACAAACAATGTTTTAGCTGGCTGACCAGAAACTGTCCTCCAGATGAACCACAAGAACAAGGTAGACTGGGCCCTACACCTCCCACCCAAACAAAAACAAAAAAATTCAAAACAACAAAACACACCATCTTGTATTGGTTCCTCCCTGGTGGGGTTGCTCTGGTTTTTGCTTCACCCTTTGTCTTAGTCAGGATTATTATTGCCACTATGAAACACTATAACCAAAAAAAAAATAGAAAGTTGGGAAGGAAATGGTTCATTTTGTCTATACATCTATAGCACTGTTCATCATTGTAGGAAGTCAGGACAGGAACTAAAACAGTGCAGGAACCTGAAAGCAGGAGCTGATGCAGAGGCCATAGAAGGGTGCTGCATACTGGCCTGCTTCCACTGTGATGATTCTGGTTTCTGTCAAGTTGACATAAAACCAGCCAGTATACCCCTAGTAAAGCTTGACTGGCTGAATGCTGAGATCTTGCTTTCCCTGCCTTCTTATTCTTTAAATCAGCAGAAGAAAAAATATTCATTCCTGTAACTGTCTAGCCTGTCCCAGCATAGACCAGCAAGACCCAACTACATCACAGCCTCACCCATGGCCCCTCTTTTCCCTCCACTCCACATACCCTCCCTTGTTCCCCTTTCCTCACCTCCTAGGCCCATCACTTCAGTCTCTGATGGAGACTGTCCTGGGAAGAACAGAACCCCCTCCTCTGGGAGACCCTCTGGCCCCATTATGCTTAACCCTGAATGGTCCCCAGGCTCTGGGACCTCTCCCCTTGGACTGCCCCAGCTCTACAGACACAGGCTGCTGCTCCCCTTCACCTGTACCTAACTTCCCAGCTCTGCTTCATATAAGCACTAAAAGATCTCTGCCACCTTTGTCTGTTCTCCTTTGCTCCTTGTCTGCCCTTCAGATGCTCTGCTGCACACTCTGATCACAGCAGGACCCCAACATGGCCCTTCTCCTGAACCCAGCAGCCCACAGCAACCCAGGTCATGGGGCCACAAGCAGCTTGGGCCCAAGACTCAGGGCTCCTTCCTCCTTAAATGGTCAATTCAGGCTGAGACAGGCTGGCCTGCTGCTGGGTCTTTCTGCCCCTAGGCCTCAGTGCCTCTGAGCATTCCTGGGCCCTGTTCCTCACT
>NW_004949517.1:14636-16267 GCF_000317375.1 Microtus ochrogaster | reverse complement strand
TTTATTTCCCAACACCCACACTGGGAGGCTTATCTGGTTTCCCAGTGCAACTTATATCTGTGTCCCTGTCCCGCTGGAACCCATTCACCACAGGGACTGCATCTTCTTATGAAGAATGCAGATCTGACCTCCAGACCTACACCTTCAAGGGGCCTGTTCTGCGTCCATTCAAAGGCAAATTTTAAAGGGCCCCACCTGCCAGAAGGAATAGAGTACCACTTAGAATAGAGACTGGAAGAGAGTGTTCTTCACATACAGAACACAAGGCAAGTCCAGAGGTCCTACTTAGTATCTCCGGCTAAGGTGTGGTGTGAGTGGGCATGGCTTCAAAATGTCCCTCTAATACCCCACAGGCTTCAGAGCAAGCTAAATGCTTGAGTCCTAAGCTGGGAAGGAGGTATGGCTACTATAGCGCCCTGCTCCTCACAGCCCTATGGATCCTGTACCAGGAAGAGGTGCACCTACACCAGTCAGAGTCCTGGGATGTACGAGAGACCTGCTGGGGACTCAGAGAACAGGACAAAACCTGTGGCACTTCTATATTAGGCATGAAACTTGCAAAGGCTGGACCTGAAAAGCCACAGAGGAACTGCTCCTAAGAGGGCCCGAAGAGGGGAAAGGAGGAGGAAAGAGCTCCAGAAGCCCAGGAGATGATGGGGTACAGCCTCTGGAGAGTCGCCTCCTCATTCCTCCATTGTTTAAATACAGCACAGACTTTTCTGTCTCCTGCCCTGCAATTCTGGTAGTAGAACTTAGAGCACTAAGCATACATGCTGGGTAAGTGTTCCACCATGGGGCCATACCCCCAGACAGGTATCCAGTATGCTTCTCTAACAAGTGCAAAGGCTGGCTTGGACGTCCTAGTTGGGCAAAACCCTCTTTTGAGTCTAGCTGGTGACTGTATGGGTCAGGTGGGGACTCAGGACTCCTGGTTTAACTCCCCTCCTGACAAGGAGGCTCCCCTTCCCTCAACTCTCTGAAGTTGCATGTGCTGGGTGGCTCCAAAGTCCAATCCAGAAAGACCTGCTTGTGCCTACTTCTTGGCTGCCTCCTGAGAGCAGAGCTGAGCCAGCCAAGATCTCCTTATACCACAGAGGTACAATAACTACTGTCCCTTTAATTTTTTTAACTAATTCTTTTTTTTGAGAGTCTGATGACAGGTAGTTTATTAGGTATATTTAAGCACAGCACAATCTGATGAAAATTTTCTTGGTGATAATTAACTGAATCCTGTATGTACAATAAAGCTTAAGGCATGACTACACTGAAATTCTTTGTAAAGTACATGTGACATCTTTCATAAAGATGGGTTTCATAGTAAGGGCCTACGGGAGGATCCGGTGTGGTCTCAGCCACACAGACACTGCAAAAGTCACCAGGATATTAACCACATCTGCTCACAGACTTCTGGGCAGTTGACATTCCTCATTTTGAAGGGACAACCCTGTGTGTTTGACGCTTTTGTTTCCTCTAGAGTTTATCAGTGAGCACGTAGTCCTTCCTACCTCCCACACATTTTCACAGCAAAAACCTAACATGGCGATAGTGGGTGACTTCTATACAATAAATACTGTCACCAATAGACAGGTCATTCAGACAAAAAAACAGAGTTGAGTTAATATTCTTTTTTT
>NW_004949517.1:7940-8502 GCF_000317375.1 Microtus ochrogaster | reverse complement strand
CTGTGTGAGACTCCATTCTCAGAGATTGCCTGATCACCATGCCTCTCATAAACTGCATTATTTCCTTCACAGTCCCAGCCCCCCTAGGAACCTATCTTTTTCCATCTGCCTACAGTTAAGGTTGTGTGTGTGTGTGCACATGCTCTTCCATCTCCATTGCAGTCCCTTCTCTGCCTGTTTCTTTTGACAACTTCCTCACCAATGACCATGATATTGCTGCTTCACGTTAGTTGGGGAAGGTCGCCTACTCTGGGGCTCACAGCTGACGATCCTCTCTCAGATGTGGCCCGCCCATGTCCAACCTACCAGCACTTTTTGTCTTTCAAGTCCCCAACCCACCTGTTGTAGTAATAGGAGCACTGGGTGCCATTCTGTTGTATTAGGAGCGGTGGGGCTGCATCCCCAGCACCCCAGTCGCCTGGCTATCTTATGCCCCAAAATAACAACACACAAATTGTATTCATTTAAACACTGCTTGGCCCTTTAGCTCTAGCCCTTACTGGCTAATTCTGATATCCCGATCAACCCATCTCTAATAATCTGTGAGCGCCAGTCTTACCGG
>NW_004949517.1:4553-5462 GCF_000317375.1 Microtus ochrogaster | reverse complement strand
CCTCACAGAATAAGATAGCCTCTTCTCTTTTGCTCTTGTGGTCTTTCAGTTCTGGACAGTGCCTACAGATCAAAATCTTGCCCATGACCAGCATGGATTGCAAATACTCCAGAACTAAGAACTTTGCTATCCTCAGTGTGCTTCTGTGCCCTCCCTCAACCTAGACTCCATGATGGCTAGTTGGACTGCGTCTTTCTGATGCTAAAGTCCAAATTCAGTAATTTGCAATAGGATCTTGTAGAGATCAGAAGTTGAGGCCACATTGGAGTTAGTTGATCTCCCCATGGACAGCAAGGTATGGATAAAAGACTTTTTCAAATACTTGGGTGGGATACCAGGGAAATCAAGCCCTTTGAGCTCAAAAGTAGTGCCTACATTGCTCATTTTTATTACTAGTGCGCCCTCTAGTGGCTGTCCTTGGTTGTTAACCTGACTGGAAAGGAAATAACTAAAACACAAATGACTGGGTACAGTTGTGAGAGATTTTTTCTTAATGTATTTGCTTTGGGAAGACACAATTCTATTCGAGGACACAGGAATTCTGTTGTCACTGACTCCTCACAGATTGACCACACAGGATTTTGTCACAAAGCCAAAGGGCACCTGAAACTTCCAGCCAGAACTCTCAGTGTGAGCCGTAGATCTTTTGTCTATCTCACTCGCCTATTGACACTCGTTCTTAGACACTGCCAATCTCTTCCTCTAGCATAAGCACTGCCTAGCCCATTGCTGTTTCCATCCTAGACAGACAGAATCTATATATTTTATTTTAAGAGGCAATAACCAGAAGTCTGTTCCCTAGCACGTTTGCTGGCCTTTTCTTTGGGGTATCATATCCCCTTCTGTGCCTTTTTTCCTGAAGCACAGATAGAGCCAGGCTCCACTCTGAATACAAACCCATGGGCTGGC
>NW_004949517.1:1868-2977 GCF_000317375.1 Microtus ochrogaster | reverse complement strand
CAGTGCTTGGTACTAAACCTAGGCTTTGTAAATGTTAGATAAGGGGCTGGAGAGATGGCTTAGCGGTTGAGAGCACTGACTGCTCTTCCAGAGGTCATGAGTTCAATTCCCAGCAACCACATGGTGGCTCAAAACCATCTGTAATAAGATATGGTGCCCTCTTCTGGCCTGCAGGTATACATACAGACAGAACACTGTATACATAATAAATAAATAAATCTTTAAAAAATGGTAGATAAGTGCTTTCCCAATAAACTATATTCCCAGGCCTCCACGGGAACTGTCTAAACATATTTCCAGTCTGGAGTCTTCGGGCCCCCAAGTGCAGTGGTCTGAGAATGGTGCATTTAGACACATACATTTCAGTGTTTAGTCTGTCCCTTGTCAATTCTCAGTTACTTCTCTCTGGCTCTTGCGTTTGAACCAAGTTGGTACAAGATTTCAATTACTGATCCTCCATGTGCCTTCCCGCTGCCATGCTCTCCACGATGATGGTCATGGAATCATGAGCCCAGAATTAAATGGTTTCTTTTTGTGAGTTTCATTGGTGCCAGTGCTTTGTCACAGCAATAGAAAAGAAACTAAGGCAGCAGGTGAAGGCACTTACCACCAAGCTGGATTCCTCAAACTTAGAGGTGGAAGGAGAGGACGAACTCCCACAAATTGTCTTCAGACCTGCACACACGCCTCATGACACACATGCACCTATACATATATAAACAAATCAATAAATTTAAACAAGACATATTTTAAAAACTGTCTTAAGGGACTTTAGGGCATTTGAATGTTGAGAGTAATATTTAAATAATCTTTTGACCTTAGAACAAAACATATGACTACTTACATATGGTGCATTTAGGTTTCTCAGTAATATCTGTAGTTTTAGCATATGGATCTGTACCTGCTCAGCACATTTATCTCTATTAATGATAAAGTATAGTTTTAAATTCTGCTTATACAATTTTATAGTTAAATAATATATGGTTGTATTTATCATGTGGTCCAATATGGCATGCATGTGTCCCGCATGGGTGATTAAGTGTGAGTGGTTGTCATATCTCTCGCCTCATACATTTGCCATTTCTATGTTGTCATAGCACCATCAATCC
>NW_004949517.1:0-977 GCF_000317375.1 Microtus ochrogaster | reverse complement strand
TAAAACAAACTTACCAATCAATAAAATGTTATTATTACCTGTTAAGTAAACATGCTATTTCAAAGATTCTGAAGTGAGAAGTAAAATCATGAGAATTAAATGGAAAAAGTAGTGGTGACAAAGCAATTTTATTAAGTAAATAAGGATGTTGATTTATTAGTGTAATGAAAGTCTCAGTTATGAAAATTAATATTTCTAGTTTCTGACCCCTCGGCGCCTGCCCGGGACAGGGAACTCAGAAGTTCCTCAACCCCCTATCCTTCTTGGGCTCTCTGCAGGGCCTCTACTCCCTGCATATTGCCTCTTTCTTCCTATCCCACCCAGCTTGCATCCAGAACCCTCCACACTTTGGCCCCCCAGCCCTCTTTCAGCACATAACATCAACCAGCCCAGCCTGTCTGGGCACTGGGTCCGAATCCTCAGGGCAACCAAGGGGGCAGGAGTTCCTTTGTTTCTATAGCCTGCCTTCACCAAGCAAGGTAGGGGCTTTGTTTACGAGCTACCCAACCAGCACGGAGACCTGATCTGGGTGCCAGGAGAGCCAGCATTGGGGAGAGCCATCATTGGGCATGGAGATCTGATCTCGGCACCAGAAGAGCCAACACTGGGGAAAGCCATCACTGGGAAGGTACATCAGTAGGCAAGGAGATCTGATCTGGTAAAAGAAGATCTGTAGGGGAGCATTTGGAGGAAGACATGGGCAGACGCCAATATAAGAATTCACCCAACAATCTGAAAAGCAACATGAAGCCACCAGAAACCAGCGACCTCACAACGGGAGGACATGAACACCTTAGTCAGGAAGAAGTAGAAAAGATTGACTTCATGAAAGTAATTGATGCCCTTAAACAGCATGTAAAGAACACCCTTATATAAATGGATGAGTAATATAACAGAAAGTTTGAAGAATTGAATAAATCAGTGAATGATACCCTAGAAAACCAAGGAAAAACAATCAAACAGATAATGGAAACAGT
>NW_004949516.1:20728-21168 GCF_000317375.1 Microtus ochrogaster | reverse complement strand
GGTGTTTGTGTGAGTGAGAGAGGTGTTTGTGTGTGTGAGAGGGTGAGGCGTGTGTGTGTGAGAGAGAGTTGTGTGTGTGTGAAAGAAAGAGGTACATGTGTGTGTGAGAGAGATATAGTTGTGTGTGTTTGAAAGAGAGAGAGGTGTGGGGGGGGACAGAGAAGTGTGTGTGTTAGTAGAGAGAGAGAAGTGTGTGTGAGACAGAAGATGTTTGTGATTGTGAGAGCTGTGTGTGTGTGTGTGAGAGAGAGAGGTGTGTGTGAGAGAGAGGGAGGGGTGTGTGAGTGGGAGAGAGAGGTCTGTGTGTGAGAGAGAGAGGAGTGTGTGTGAGTGAGAGAGATTTGTTTGTGTGTGTGAGAGAGAAAGAGGTTTGTGTGTGTGAGAGAGAGTTGTGTGCGTGTGTGTGAGAGAGAGGGGGGTGTGTGAGTGTGAGAGAGAGG
>NW_004949516.1:17821-19851 GCF_000317375.1 Microtus ochrogaster | reverse complement strand
AGAGGTGTGTGTGTGAGAGAGAAAGGATTGTGTGTGTGAGAGAGACCTGTGTGTGTGTGAGAGACAGAGGTGCGTGTGAGAGAGAGATATGTGTGATAGAGAGTGTGAGGTATGTTGTGTGTGAGAGAGAGTGTTCTGTGTGTATGTGTGAGAGATTTGTGTGTGTGAGGGAGAGGAGTGTGTATTTGTGTGCGTGAGAGAGGTATGTGTGTGTGTGAGAGAGGTATGTGTGTGTGTGAGAGACCGAGAGAGCTGTGTATGAGAGAGAGAGAGGTGTGTGTTTGTGAGAGAGAGGTGTGTGTTTGTGAGAGAGAGATGTGTGTGAGAGAGAGGTGTGTGTGTGAGAGAGAGGTGTGTGTGGAGGAGAGAGAGGTGTGTGTGCCTTTGAGAGAGAGGTGTGTGTGAGAGAGAGGTGTGTGTGAGTGAGAGAGAGAAAGAGATGTCTGTGTGTTTGAGAGAGAGGTGTGTGTGTGTGTGTGTGAGAGAGAGAGGTGTGTGTATGTGAGAGAAGGAGTGGTGTGTGTGTGCGAGAGAGGTATGTATGTGATAGAAGGAGGTGTGTGTGAGAGATAGAAAGATGTGTGTGTGTGAGAGAGAGGTCTGTGTGTATGAGAGAGAGATATGTGTGTGTGAGAGAGGTTTGTGTGTCTGAGAGAGAGAGGTGTCTGTTTGTGTGAGAGAGAGGTGTGTGAGTGTCTGTGTGAGAGAGTAGATAGTTGTGTGTGTGAGAGAGAGGTGTGTGTGTGTGTGAGAGAGGTATGTTTGTGTGAGAGAGAGTGGTGTTTGTGTGTGAGAGAGTTAGGTGTGTGTATGTGAGAGAGGGAGGAGTGTGAGTGAGAGTTGAGAGGTGTGTATGTGTGAGAGAGAGGTGTGTTTGAGAGAGATATCTGTGTGTGTGTGAGAGAGAGTGGTGTGTGTGTGTATGTGAGAGAGGTCTGTGTGTGAGAGAGAGAGGTGTGTATGTGAGACAGAGAGGTATGTGTGTGAGATAGAGACAGTGAGGTGTGGGTGTGAGAGAGAGAGGAATGTGTGTGTGAGAGAGAGCTGTGCATGTGTGAGAGCGTGAGAGA
Organism: Microtus ochrogaster; assembly: GCF_000317375.1. Lineage (NCBI taxonomy): Eukaryota > Metazoa > Chordata > Mammalia > Rodentia > Cricetidae > Microtus > Microtus ochrogaster. Next base: position 18,781 of record NW_004949516.1, on the reverse strand, counting down.
GTTGTGTGTGTGAGAGAGTGGTCTGTGTGTGAGAGAGAGGTGTGTGTTTGTGAGAGGGAGGTGTGTATGTGACAGAGAGAGAGGTATGTGTGTGTGAGAGAGAGAAAGGTGTGTGTGTGTGTGACAGAGAGAGATTGAGAGATAGAGGTGTATGTGATAGAGAGAGGTGTGTGTGAGAGAGAGAAAGGTGTGTGTTTGTGAGAGAGATAGATAGGTCTGTGTGTATGAGAGGGAGAGGTATATGTGTTTGTGAGAGAGAGGTGTGTGTGTGAGAGAGAGAGAAAGGGAGAGAGGTTTCTGTGTCTGAGAGAGAGACATAGATGTTTGTGTGTGAGAGAGAGGGGTGTGTGTGTGAGGAGAGTTGTGTGAGTGTGAGAAAGAGCAGTATGTGTGAGACTGAGAGAGTTTTCTGTGTGAGAAAGAGAGAGGTGTGTCTGTGAGAGAGAGGTGTGTGTTTGAGTGAGAAAGTTGTGTGTGTGAATGAGAGATAGAGAGGTGTTTGTGAGAGAGAGCAAGGGGTGTGTGAATGTGAGAAAGAGAGGTCTGTGTGTGTGAGAGAGAGAGGTGTGTGTATGAGAGAGAGGAGTTTGTGTGAGTGTGAGAGAGAGTTGTTTGTGTGTGTGAGAGAGAGGTGTGTGTGTGTGTGAGAGAGAGTTTTGTGTGTGTGTTAGAGAGGTATATGTGTTGTGAGAGAGATAGGTGTGTGTGTGAGAGAGACAGAGGTGTGTGTGTTGGACGGAGAGGAGTGTGTGAGTAGAGAGAGAGCGAGGTGTGTGTAAGACAGATTTTTGTGTGTGTGTGTGTGTGTGAGAGAGTGAGGTGTGTGATAGAGAGGGAGGGGTGTGTGAGTGTGAGATAGAGAGGTCTGTGTGTGTGAGAGAGAGGTGTGTGTGAGAGAGCGGGAGGGGTGTGTGTGTGAGAGAGACAGAGAGAGGTTTGTGTGTGAGGGATAGAGGTGTG
>NW_004949516.1:16374-16883 GCF_000317375.1 Microtus ochrogaster | reverse complement strand
GAGAGAGGTATGTGTGTGAGAGAGAGAGTTGTGTGAGTTTGAGAAAGAGCAGTATGTGTGAGACTGAGAGAGTTTTCTGTGTGAGAAAGAGAGAGATGTGTTCTGTGAGAGAGAGAGGTGTGTGTGTGAGAGAGAGATAGGTGTGTGTGTGAGAGGGAGGTAGAGGGGTGTGTGTCTGTGTGAGAGAGAGAGGTGTGTATGTGAGAGAGAGGTGTGTATGTGAGAGAGAGGTGTGTGTGTGAGAGAAAGTTGTGTGTGTGTGAAAGAAAGAGGTACATGTGTGTGTGAGAGAGATATAGTTGTGTGTGTTTGAAAGAGAGAGAGGTGTGGGGGGGACAGAGAAGTGTGTGTGTTAGTAGAGAGAGAGAAGTGTGTATGAGACAGAAGATGTTTGTGATTGTGAGAGAGAGGTGTGTGTGTGTGAGAGAGAGGTGCGTGTGAGAGAGAGGGAGGGGTGTGTGAGTGTGAGAGAGTGGTCTGAGTGTGAGAGAGAGAGGAGTGTGCGTGAG
>NW_004949516.1:8453-8847 GCF_000317375.1 Microtus ochrogaster | reverse complement strand
GTGTGTGAGAAAGAGAGGCAGAGATAGTCGTGCATGTGAGAGAGAGGTGTGTGTTTGAGAGAGAGACAGAGGTGTGTGTGTGTGAGAGAAGTGTGTGTGTGAAAGAGAGAGGTGTGTGTGAGAGAGAGGTGTGTGTGTGAGTGAGAGAGAGTTGTGTGTGTGAATGAGAGATAGGTGTGTGTGAGAGAGAGCAAGGGGTGTGTGACTGTGAGAAAGAGAGGTCTGTGTGTGTGAGAGAAAGAGGTGTGTGTATGAGAGAGAGGAGTGTGTGTGAGTGAGAGAGTTGTTTGTGTGTGTGGGAGAGAGAGGTGTGTGTGTGAGAGAGAGGTGTGTGTGTGTCAGAGAGTGTCAGAGAGAGAGGTCTTTATGTGTGAGAGAGTGAGGTGTATGTGAT
>NW_004949516.1:6316-8061 GCF_000317375.1 Microtus ochrogaster | reverse complement strand
TTTGTGTGTGTGAGGGAGAGGAGTGTGTATTTGTGTGAGTGAGAGAGGTGTGTGTGTGTGTGTGAGAGAGAGAGAGGTGTGTGTGTGTGAGAGAGACCGAGAGAGCTGTGTGTGTGTGAGAGAGAGGTGTGTGTTTGTGAGAGAGAGGTGTATGTTTGTGAGAGAGAGATGTGTGTGAGAGAGGTGTGTGTTTGTGAGAGAGAGGTGTATGTTTGTGAGAGAGAGATGTGTGTGAGAGAGAGAGGTGTGTGTGTGCTTGAGAGAGATGTGTGTGTGTTTTAGAGAGAGGTGTGTGTGAGAGAGAGAAAGAAGTGTGTGTGTGAGAAAGACCTGTGTGTGTGAGAGCCAGAGGTGTGTGTGTGAGATATGTGTGTGGTAGAGTGTGAGGTATATTGTGTGTGAGAGAGAGTGTTCTGTGTGTATGTGTGAGAGATTTGTGTGTGTGAGAGAGGAGTGTGTATTTGTGTGTGTGAGAGAGTAGTGCGTGTGAGAGACCAAGAGAGCTGTGTGTGTGAGAGAGAGGTGTGTGTGTGTGAGAGAGAAGTGTGTGTTTGTGAGAGAGAGATGTGTGTCAGAGAGAGAGGTGTGTGTGAGAGAGAGAGGTGTGTGTGAGAGAGAGAGGTGTGTGTGAGTTTGAGAGTGGTGTGTGTGTGAGAGAGAGGTGTGTGTGTGAGTGAGAGAGAGAAAGAGACGTCTGTGTGTTTGAGAGAGAGGTGTGTGTGAGAGAGAGAGTGAGAGAGGTGTGTGTATGTGAGAGAAGGAGTGGTGTGTGTGTGAGAGAGAGAAAGAGAGAGAGGTTTGTGTCTGTGTGAGAGAGACTAGTGTGTGTGTGTGAGAGAGAGGTGTGTGTGTCAGAGAGAGTTGTGTGAGTGTCAGAAAGAGCAGTATGTGTGAGACTGAGAGAGTTTTCTGTGTGAGAAAGAGAGAGGTGTGTTGTGTGAGAGAGAGAGGTGTGTGTATGTGTGTGTGAGAGAGAGAGATAGGTGTCTGTGTGAGAGGGAGGTAGAGGTGTGTGTGTCTGTGTGAGAGAGAGGTGTGTATGTGAGAGAGAGAGGTGTGTTTGTGTGAGAGAGAGGTGTGTGTGTGAGTGAGAAAGGTGTTTGTGTGTGTGAGAGAGAATGAGGCATGTGTGTTTGAGAGAGAGTTGTGTGTGTGTGTAAGAGAGAGGTACGTGTGTATGTGAGAGATATATTTGTGTGTGTTTGAAAGAGAGAAAGGTGTGGGGGGGACAGAGAAGTGTTTGTGTTAGTAGAGAGAGAGAAGTGTGTGAGACAGAATATGTTTGTGTTGTAAGAGAGAGGTGTGTGTGTGTGAGAGAGAGAGGTGTGTGTGAGAGAGAGGGAGGGGTGTGTGAGTGTGTGAGAGAGGTCTGTGTGTGTGAGAGAGAGGAGTGTGTGTGAGTGAGATAGAGTTGTTTGTGTGTGTGAGAGAGAAAGAGATGTGTGTGTGAGAGAGAGATAGTTGTGTGTGTGTGAGAGAGAGAGGTATGTGTGTATTTGAGAGAGATAGTTGTGTGTGTGAGAGAGAGAGGTGTGGGGGGACAGAGAGGTGTGTGTGAGAGAAAGGTATGTGTGGAGAGAGAGGTGTGTTTGTGTGTGTGACAGAGAGAGGTGTGTTGTGTGAGGGAGAGGTGTGTGTGTGAGAAAGAGAGAGAGATAGTGGTGCATGTGAGAGAGAGAGGTGTGTGTTTGAGAGAGAGAGACAGAGGTGTGTGTCTGTGAGAGAGAGACAGAGGTGTGTGTGTG
>NW_004949516.1:5476-5938 GCF_000317375.1 Microtus ochrogaster | reverse complement strand
AGAGAGGTTGTGAGTGAGAGAGAGAGGTGTATGTGTGCTTGAGAGAGGTGTGTGTGTGAGAGAGAGAAACTTAGGTGTGTGTTTGTGAGAAGCAGTTGTGTGTGTGAGAGAGAGGGGGGGTGTATGTGTGAGACAGTGGTGTGTGAGAGACATGTGTGTGTGAGAGAAGAGAGGTGTGAAAGAGAGGTGTGTTTGTGAGATAGAGGTGTGTGTGTGAGAGAGAGACAGGTGTGTTTGTGAGAGAAAGAGACATAGGTGAGTGTGTGTGAGAGAGAGATGTGTGTGTGTTTGAGAAAGAAAGGTGTGTGTGTGAGAGAGAAAGAAGTGTGTGTGTGAGAGAGACCTGTGTGTGTGAGAGACAGAGGTGTGTGTGTGAGAGAGATATGTGTGTGATAGAGAGTGTGAGGTATATTGTGTGTGAGAGAGAGTGTTCTGTGTGTATGTGTGAGAGATTTGTGTGTG
>NW_004949516.1:2785-5376 GCF_000317375.1 Microtus ochrogaster | reverse complement strand
AGAGAGATATGTGTGTGATAGAGAGTGTGAGGTATATTGTGTGTGAGAGAGAGTGTTCTGTGTGTATGTGTGAGAGATTTGTGTGTGTGAGAGAGGAGTGTGTATATGTGTGTGTGAGAGAGGTATGTGTGTGTGAGAGAGTCCGAGAGGGCTGTGTGTGTGAGAGAGAGGTGTGTGTGTGTGAGAGAGAGGTGTGTGTTTGTGAGAGAGAGATGTGTGTGAGAGAGAGGTGTGTGTGTGTGAGAGAGAGAAGTGTGTGTGCGTTTGAGAGAGAAGTGTGTGTGTGTGAGAGAGAGGTGTGTGTGAGTGAGAGAGAGAGAAAGAGATGTCTGTGTGTTTGAGAGTGAGGTGTGTGTGTGAGAAAGAGAGTGAGAGAGGTGTGTGTATGTGAGAGAAGGAGTGGTGTGTGTGAGAGATAGGTGTGTGTGTGATAGAAGGAGGTGTGTGTGAGAGATAGTGAGAGATAGAAAGATGTATGTGTGAGAGAGAGAGGTCTGTGTATATGAGAGAGAGGTATGTGTGTGAGAGTGTGGTTTGTGTGTGTGAGAGAGAGGTGTTTGTGTGTGAGAGACAGAACTGTATGTGTGAGAGAGAGAGGTGTGTGTGAGAGAGAGAGGTGTGTGTGGGAGAAAGAGGTGTGTGTGAGAGAAAGAGAGGTGTGTGTGTGAGAGAGAGGTGTGCGTGCCAGAGATAGACAGAGGTGTGTGTGTGAGAGAGAGGTTTGTGTGAGTGTGAGAGAGAGGTGTGTGTTTGAGAGAGAGAGAGTGTTTTTGAGAGAGAGATGTGTGTGGGAGAGAGAGTTGTGTGTGTGTGAGAGAGAGGTGTGTGTGGGAGAGAGAGGTGTGTGTGTGAGAGAGAGATAGAGAGTTGTGTGTGTGTGAGAGAGATAGAGAGTTGTGTGTGTGTGTGAGAGAGAGGTGTGTGTGTGAGAGAGAGAGGGGTGTGTGGGTAAAAGAGAGAGGTGTGTGTGTGCATTTGAGAGGTTTGTGTGTGAAAGAGAGGTGTGTGTGATCAAGAGAGAGAGAAATAGATGTGTGTGTGTTTGAGAGAGAGGTGTGTGTGTGAGAGAGAGATAGAGAGTTGTGTGTGTGTGAGAGAGAGAGGTGTGTGTGTGAGAGAGAGAGGGGTGTGTGGGTAAAAGAGAGAGGTGTGTGTGCATTTGAGAGGTGTGTGTGGGAAAGAGAGGTGTGTGTGAGCGAGAGAGAGAGAAATAGATGTGTTTGTGTTTGAGAGAGAGGTGTGTGTATGTGAGAGAAGGAGTGGTGTGTATGTGAAAGAGAGAGGTGTGTATGTGATAGAAGGAGGTGTTTGAGAGAGATAGAAAGATGTGTGTGTGTGAGTGTGAAAGAAAGAGAGGTGTGTCTGTGAGAGAGAGAGCGGTGTGTGTGAGAGAGAGGTGTGTGTGTCAGAGAGAGAGAGGTGTGTGTTTTTCAGAGAGAGAGGTTTCTGTGTGTGTGAGAGAGAGTTTTGTGTGTGTGTGTTTGAGAGAGAGAGGTGTGTGTGATAGAGAGAGAAGATGTGTGTGTGTGAGAGAGAGAGGAATGTGTGTGTGTGAGAGAGAGAGACAGAGGTGTGTGTTTGTGAGAGAGTGAGAGAGGTGTGTGTGTGAGAGGTGTGTGTATGAGAGAGAGAGATTGAGAGGTATGTGTGTGAGAGATTTAGAGAGAGACATGTGTGTGAGTGAGAGAGAAAGAAAGGGAGGTGTGTATGTCTAAGAAAGAGAGAGGTGTCTGTGTGTGAGAGAGAGGTGTGTGTGTGACAGAGAGAGAGATTGAGAGGTGTGTGTGAGAGACAGAGAGAGGAGTGTGTTTGAGAGAGATTGAGAGAGAGAGACGTGTGTGTGAGAGAGTTTTGTGAGTGTGAGAGTGAGAGCAGTGTGTGTGTGCGCGAGAGAGGTATGTGTGTTTGAGAGAGAGAGGTTTGTGTGCGAGAGAGAGAGGTGTTTGTGTGTTAGAGATAGAGGTGTGTGTGAGTGAGAGAGAGAGGGTGAGAGATGTGTGTGAGAGAGAGAGGGAGAGGTGTGTGTGTGAAAGAGAGATATATGTGTGTGTATGAGAGAGATAGGTGTTTGTGTGTGAGAAAGAGATGTGTGTGTGAGAGAGAGGTGTGTTTGTGTGTGTGAGAGAGATGTGTGTATGTGAGAGAGAGGTGTGTGTTAGTGTGAGATAGAGAGAGAGGTGTGTATGTGTGTCTGTGTGTGAGAGAGAGAGGTGTGTGTCTTTTTGTGTAGCAGTGTGTGTGTGAGAGAGAGGGAAGGAAAGAGAGAGATAGGTGTGTGTGTCTGAGAGAGCGAGCGAGGTGTGTTTGTGTGTGTGTGAGAGAGGTGTGTGTGTTTGAGAGAGAGAGCTGTGTGTGTGTTTGTGGGTGAGAGAGAGGTGTATGTGTGAGAAAGAGGGAGAGAGAGAAAGAGGTGTGTGTGTTTGAGAGAGAGAGAGGTGTGTGTGTGTTAGAGAGAGAGAGGTGTGTGTGAGAGAGGTGTGTGTGTGCGTGAGAAAGCAAGGGAGGACTGTGAGTGAGAGTAGAGAGGTGTGTCTGTGTGTGAGAGAGCGGTGTGTGCGTTTGAGAAATAGAGATAGAGGTGTGTGTGTGTG
>NW_004949516.1:0-2389 GCF_000317375.1 Microtus ochrogaster | reverse complement strand
GTGTGTGTGAGAGAGAGAGGTGTGTGTGAGAGAGAGGTGTGTGTGTGTGAGAAAGAGAGGGAGGAGTTTGAGTGAGAGTAGAGAGGTGTGTGTGTGAGAGAGAGATGTGTGTGTGTGTGAGAGAGAGGTGTGTGTGTGTGAGAGAGAGGTTTGTGTGTGTGAGAAAGAGAGAAGTGTGTGTGAGAGAGAAGTGTGTATGTGAGAGAGAGGTGTGTGTTAGTGTGAGATAAAGAGAGAGGTGTGTGTGTGTGTGAGAGAGAGAGAGGTGTGTGTCTTTTTGTGGAGAAGTGTCTGTGTGAGAGAGAGGGAAGGAAATAGAGAGATAGGTGTGTTTGTCTGAGAGAGAGAGCGAGGTGTGTGTTTGTGTGTGTGTGTGTGTGAGAGAGGTGTGTGTGTTTGAGAGAGAGAGAGCTGTGTGTGTGTTTGTGGATGAGAGAGAGGTGTTTGTGTGAGAAAGAGGAAGAGAGAGAAAGAGGAGTGTGTGTGTGAGAAAGAGAGGTGTGTGTGTGTGAGAGAGAGGTGTGTGTTTTTGATAGAGAGGTGTGTGTGTTTGTGGGTAAGAGAGAGAGGTGTATGTGTGAGAAAGAGGGAGAGAGAGAAAAAGGTGTGTGTGTGTGTGTTTGAGAGAGAGAGAGGTATGTGTGTGTTAGAGAAAGAGAGGTGTGTGTGTGTGTGAGAGAGAGAGAGAGAGAGAAGGAGAGAGAGTAGTGTGTGTGTTTGTGTGTGAGAGAGAGGTGTGTGTGTGAGAGAGAGATGTGTGTGAGTGTGTGAGAGAGAGAGGTGTGTGTGTGACAGAGAGAGAGGTGTGTGTGAGAGATGTGTGTGTGAGAGAAAGCGAGGGAGGATGTGAGTGAGAGTAGAGAGGTGTGTGTGTGTGAGAGAGGTGTGTGTGTTTGAGAAATAGAGATAGAGGTGTGTGTGAGAGAGAGAGATGTGTGTGTGAGGGAGAGAGAGAAAGGTGTGTGTGAGAGAGAGGTGTGTGTGTGTGTGTGAGAAAGAGAGGGAGGAGTGTGAGTGAGAGTAGAGAGTTGTGTGTTTGAGAGAGAGAGGTGTGTGTGTGAGAAACACAGGGGTGTGTGTGTGTGTGAGATATGTGTGTGTGTTAGAGAGAGAGGTGTGTGTGTGAGTGTAGAGAGGTGTGAGTGAGAGAGAGGTGTGTGCGTGTGTGAGAGATAGATGTGTGTGTGTGTGAGAGAGAGGTGTTTGTGTGTGTGAGAAAAAGAGACACTTGTATGTGTGTTGGAGGTTGAGGTGTGTGTGTGAGAGAGAGGGGTGTGTGTGTGAGAAAGAAAGAGAGAGAAATCAGTGTGTGTGTGAGAGAGAGCTGTGTGTGTGAGAGAGAGATTTGTGTGTGAGAGAGAGAGAGGGAGAGCTGTATGTGTGAGTGAGAGAGAGAAGTGTTTGTGTCTGCACGCGAGAGAGATGTGTGTGAGTGAGAGAGAGGGAGAGGTGTTGTGTGACAGAAAGAGAGAGGTGTGTGTGGGGGGAGAGAGGTTGTGTGTGAAAGAGAAAGAGAGAGGGAGGTGTGTGTGTGAGAGAGAGTAGTGTGTGTTTGAGAGCCAGAGAGAGAGAGAGGTGTGTGGTTGAGACAGATAGAGGTGTGTATGTGAGACAGAGAGGTGTGTGTGTGTGTGTGTGAGAGAGAGAGAGGTGTGTGTGTAGATAGAGAGGTATGTGTGTGAGAGAGAGAGGTGTGTCTGTGAGAGACTGAGAGAGTGGTGTGTGTGTGAGCGAGAGAGAGAGGTGTGTGTGTGTGAGAGAGAGAGAAAGGTGTGTGTGTGTGAGAGTGATAGAGAGAAAGAGAGGTGTGGGTGTGTGTGTGTGAGAGAGAGAGGTGTGTGTGTGTTTGAGGTTTGCATGTTGTGTGAGAGAGAGAGTGATGTGTGTGTGTGTGTGTGAGAGAGAGAGAGAGAGGGAGAGGTGTCTGAGAGAGAGTGAGATAGGTGTGCGTGTGTGTGTGAGAGAGAGAGAAATAGAGGTGTGTGTGTGAGAGAGAGATAGGTGTGCGTGTGTGTGAGAGATAGAGAGAGAAAGAGAGGTGTGTGTGTGTTAGAGAGAGAGAGGTGTATGTGAGAGTGGGTGAGTTGTGTGTATGTATGAGAGAGAGAGATTTGTGTTTTTTTTGTGTGTGTGTGTGAGGGAGAGAGAGAGCAGGTTTCTGTATTTTAGATTACAGTGTACACTGGGAATCAGAGCATGGCTACCTGGACTTTGGTCTCTCTGGGTCTCAGGTCAGAACCATTTCCTAGGCCCTGGGAACAAAATGTTTAAATCATGCCAGGAACAAAACACGTGTCCAGAAATTTTTCATTGCTGGCCACGCAGTCCTGGATTCCCAGCATGAGGAAGACTTAAACAAGAGCCATCCTGAAAGTTAGAGTCCATTCTG
>NW_004949515.1:20125-21306 GCF_000317375.1 Microtus ochrogaster | reverse complement strand
AGCATTTCATGAAATTCATACACTCTCAAAAGAACGTGATTATCTTTCAAAGTAAAGCTTCTACACTGAGCAACACTGGACTCACTTCTAACAGTAGTTTGACTTTTCCCAAACAACAGCTCTTCTCTTCAGAGAAATGCATGTGCGTTTCTCACAAAAGCATTTCATGATATTCATGTACTTTCAAAAGAACGTGAATATCTTTCAAAGTAAAGTTTATACAGTGAAAAGTAACACTGGTCTCACTTCTCACAATAGTTTGACATTACTCAAACAACAGCTCTTCTCTTCAGAGAAACATAGGTGCGTTCCTCACAAAAACATTTCATGAAATTCATACACCAGCAAAAATGTGATTATCATTCAAAGTAAGGCTTTTACTGTGAAAAGCAAACTTGGTCTCACTTCTAACAATAGTTTGACGTATCTCAAAAAAAATTTCACTTTACGAAAAAACCATGTGTGTTTCTCATAGAAGCATATCATGAAATTCATACACTTTCCAAAGAACGTGATTATCTTTCAAAATAAAGCTTCTAAAGTGAAAAGCAACGCTGGTCTCACTTGTAACAATAGTTTGACATTTCCCAAAAAACAGATCTTCTCTTTGAGAAATGCATGTGCGTTTCTCAGAATTGCATTTAATAAAATTCATACACTTTCAAAAGAATGTGATTATCGTTCAAAGAAAAGCTTCTACAGTGAAAAGCAACACTGGTCTCACTTCTTACAATATATTGACATATCTGAAACAATGGCTTCTCTTCAGAGAAAACCCATGTGTGATTCTCACAAAAGCATATAATGAAATTCAAACACTTTCAAAAGAATGTGATTATCTTTCAAAAAAGCTTATTCAGAGAAAAGAACACGTTTCTCACTTCTCTAAATACTTTTCAAGTTTCTTAAAACACTGCTTATCTTTTCATAGAAACACATGTGCGTTTCCCACAAAAGCATTTCATGAGTTCATACACAGGCAAAAACCTGATTACCTTTCAAAGTAAAGCTTCTACAGTGAAAAGGAACACTGTTCTCACTTCTTACAATACTTTGACATATCTGAAACAATGGCTTCTCTTCAGAGAAACCCATGTGCGTTTCTTACAAAAGCATTTCATGAAATTCATACACTTTCAAAAGAATGTGATTATCTTTCAAAGTAAAGCTTCTACAGTGAA
>NW_004949515.1:19257-20025 GCF_000317375.1 Microtus ochrogaster | reverse complement strand
TTCATACACTTTCAAAAGAATGTGATTATCTTTCAAAGTAAAGCTTCTACAGTGAAAAGCAACACTGGTCTCACTTCTAAGAATACTTTGAAGTTTCATAAAAAAGTACGTTTCTCACAAAATCATATAATGAAATTCATACACTTTCAAAAGAAGGTAATTCTCTTTCAAATTAAAGCTGCTACAGAGAAAAGCAACACTAGTCTCACTTCTAAGAATACTTTGACGTTTTCCAAACAACAGCTCTTCTTTTCAGAGAATCGCATGTTCCTTCCTCACAAAAGCATTTCATGAAATACATACATTTTTAAAAGAAAGTGATTATTTTTCAAAGAAAAGCTTCTACAGTGAAAAGCAACACTGGTATCAATTCTAACAATAGTTTGACATTTCACAAACAACAGCTCTTTTCTTCAGAAAAACCCATGAGTGTTTCTCTAAAAGCATTTCATGAAATTCATACACTTTCAAAAGAACGTGATTATCGTTCAAAGTAAAGCTTGTACAGAGAAAAGCAACACTGGTCTCACTTCTTACAATATTTTGACATGTCTGATACAATGGCTTATCTTCAGAGAAAAATTATGTGTGTTTCTCACAAAGCATATCATGAAATTCATACACTTTCCAAAGAACGTTATTATCTTTTAAAGTAAAGCTTCTACAGTGAAAAGCAACACTGGTCTCACTTCTTCGAATGCTTTGACCTTTCCCATACAACAGCTCTTCTCTTGGGAGAAACGTATGTGCGTTTCTCACAAAAGCATT
>NW_004949515.1:16942-19157 GCF_000317375.1 Microtus ochrogaster | reverse complement strand
GTGATTATCTTTCAAAGTAAAGATTCTACCGTGAAAAAAAATACTGGTCTCACGTCTAAGAATACTTTGACGTTTAATAAAAAACAGCTCTTCTCTTCGGAGAAACTCAAGTGCGCTTCTCCTAAAAGCATTTCATGAAATTCATACACTTTCAAAGAACGTGATTATCATTCAAAGTAAAGCTTCTACAGTGAAAAGCAACACTGGTCTCACTTCTAAAAATACTTTGACATTTCATAAACAACAGCTCTTCTCTTCAGAGTAACCCATGGGAGATTCTCACAAAAGCATTTCATGAAATTCATACAGTTTCAAAAGAACGTGATTATCTTTCAAAGTAAAGCTTCTACAGTGAAAAGCAAAACTGGTTTCACTTCTTCGAATACTTTGACCTTTCCCATACAATAGCTCTTCTCTTCAGAGAAACGCATATGCGTTTCTCAGAATAGCATTTCATGAAATTCTTACACTTTCAAAAGAACATGATTATCTTTCAAAGTAAAGCTTCTACAGTGAAAATCAACACTGGTCTCACTTATAGAATACTTTGATGTTTCATGAAATATAGGTCTTCTCTTCAGAGAAATGCATATGCATTTCTCAAAAAAGCATTTCATGAAATTAATACACTTACAAAAAAACGTGATTATCTTTCAAATAAAGCTTCTACAGTGAAAAGCAACACAGGGCTCAATTTTAACACTAGTTTGACATTTCCCAAACAACTGCTTTTCTCTTCAGAGAAATGCATGTGCGTTTCTCACAAAAGAATTTAATGAAATTCATACACTTTCAAAAGAAAGTGATTATCTTTCAAAATAAAGCTTCTTCAGAGAAAAGAACACTTTTCTCACTTCTCTCAGTAATTTTCAAGTTTCTGAAAACACTGCTTCTCTTTTCAGAGATACACATGTGCGTTTCTCACAAAAGCATTTCATGAGTTCATACAATTGCAAAAACATGATTATCTTTCAAAGTAAAGCTTCAACAGTGAAAAGGAACACTGTTCTCACTTCTTACAAAACTTTGACATATCTGAAACAATGGCTTCTCTTCAGAGAAACCCATGTGAGTTTCTCACAAAAGCATATCAAGAAATTCATACAATTTCCAAAGAACATGATTTTCTTTCAATGTAAAGTTTCTACAGTGAAAAGCAACACTGGTCTCACTTCTAAGAATACTTTGACATTTCACAAACAACAGCGCTTCTCTTCAGAGTAACCCATGGGAGTTTCACACAAAAGCATTTCATGAAATTCATACACTTTCAAAAGAATGTGATTATCTTTCAAAGTATAGCTTCTACAGTTAAAAGCAACACTCCTCTCACTTCTAAGAATACTTTGACATTTCCCAAACAATAGTTCTTCTCTTCAGAGAAACCCATGTGAGTTTCTCACAAAAGCATTTCATGAAATTCATACACTTTCAAAGAACGTGATTATCATTTAAAGTAAAGCTTCTACAGTGAAAAGCACCACTGGTCTTACTTCTTTGAATACTTTGACGTTTTATAAAAAAACAGCTCACCTCTTCAGAGAAACTCAAGTGTGTTTCTAACTAAAGCATTTCATGAAATTCATAAACTTTCAAAGAACGTGATTATCATTCAAAGTAAAGCTTCTACAGTAAAAATCAACAGTGCTCTTACTTCTAAGAATACTTTGTCATTTCAGAAACAACAGCTCTTCTCTTCAGAGTAACCCATGTGACTTTCTCACAAAAGCATTTCATGAAATTCATACACTTTTAAAAGAATATGATTATCTTTCAACGTACAGCTTCTACAATTAAAAGCAACACTGGTCTGACTTCTAAGAATAATTTGACATTTCCCAAATAACAGCTCTTCTCTTCAGATAATCGCATGTGCATTTCTCACAAAAGCATTTCATGAAATTCATACACTTTCAAAAGTACGTGATTATCTTTCAAAGGAAAGCTTCTACAGTGAAAAGCGACACTCATCTCTCTCCTCAGAATACTTTGACGTTTTATAAAAAACAGCTCATCTCTTCAGAGAAACTCAAATGCATTTCTAACAAAAGCATTCTATGAAATTCATACACTTTCAAAGAACGTGATTATCATTCAAAGTAAGGCTTCTACATAGAAAAGCAACACTGGTCTCACTTCTGAGAATACTTTGACGTTTCCCAAATAACAGCACTTCTCTTCAGAGAATCGCATGTGCGTTTCTCATATAAGCATT
>NW_004949515.1:14236-15665 GCF_000317375.1 Microtus ochrogaster | reverse complement strand
ATTTCATGAAATTCATACACTTTCAAAAGAACGTGATTATCTTTCAAAGTAAAGCTTCTACCGTGAAAAAAAATACTGGTCTCACGTCTAAGAATACTTTGACGTTTCATAAAAAACAGCTCTTCTCTTCGGAGAAACTCAAGTGCGCTTCTCCCAAAAGCATTTCATGAAATTCATACACTTTCAAAGAACATGATTATCAATCAAAGTAAAGCTTCTACATTGAAAAGCTACACTGGTCTCACTTGTAAGAATTTTTTGACATTTTGGAAACAACAGCTCTTCTCTTTAGAGAAATTCATTTGTGTTTCTCACAAAAGCATTTCATAAAATTCATACACTTTCAAAGAACGTGATTATCTTTCAAAGTAAAGCTTCAACATTGAAAAGCAACACTGCTCTCACTTCTAAGGATACTTTGACATTTTCCACACAACAGCTCTTCACTTGAGAGACACACAGGTGCGTTTCTCACAAAAGCATTTCATGAAATCCATACACTTTCAAATGAACGTGATTATCTTTCAAACTAAAGTTTCTACAGTAAAAAGCAACACTGGTCTCACTTCTAAGAATACTTTGACATTTCGCAAACAACAGCTCTTCTCTTCAGAGAAACACATGTGAGTTTCTCACAAAAGCATTTCAGGGAATTCATACACTTTCAAAGAACGTGATTATCATTCATAGTAAGGCTTGTACAGTGAAAAGCAACACTGGTGTCACTTCTGAGAATACTTTGACGTTTCCCAAATAACAGCATTTCCCTGCAGAGAATCGCATGTGCGTTTCTTATAAAAGCATTTCATGAAATTCATACACTTTCAAAAGAACGTGATTATCTTTCAAAGTAAAGCTTCTACTTGAAAAGCACCACTGGTCTCACTTATAAGAATACTTTGATGTTTTATAAAAAACAGCTCATGTCTTTTGAGAAACTCAAGTGCGCTTCTAACAAAAGCATTTCATGAAATTGATACACTTTCAAAGAACGTGATTATCATTCACAGTAAAGCTTCTACAGTGAAAATCAACACTGGTCTCACTTCTAAGAATACTTTGACTTTTCAAAACAACAGCTCTTCTTTTTAGAGAAACCCATGTGAGTATCTCACAAAAGCATTTTATGAAATTCATACACTTTCAATAGAACATGATTATCTTTCAAAGGAAAGCTTCTTCAGTGAAAAGCACCACTGGTCTCACTTATAAGAATACTTTGACATTTTATAAAAAACAGCTCACCTCTTCAGAGAAACTCAAGTGCGCTTCTAACAAAAGCATTCCATGAAATTCATACACTTTCAAAGAACGTGATTATCATTCAATGTAAAGCTTCTACTGTGAAAAGCAACACTGGTCTCACTTCTTTGAATACATTGATATTTTATAAAAAAACAGATCATCTCTTCAGAGAAACTCAAGTGCG
>NW_004949515.1:11886-12497 GCF_000317375.1 Microtus ochrogaster | reverse complement strand
GATTATCTTTCAAAGTAAAGCTTCTACAGTGAAAAGGAACACTGGTCTCACATCTTACAATACTTTTACATATCTGAAACAAAGCCCTCTCTTAAAGAGTAACCCATTTGTGTTTCTCACAAAAGCATTTCATGAAATTCATATACTTTCAAAAGAACATCATTATCTTTTAAAGTAAATCTTCTACAGTGAAAAGGTACACTGGTCTCACTTCTTACAATACTTTGATGTTTCCAAAACAACAGCTCTTCTCTTCCGAGAAATGCAAGTGAGTTTCTCACAATGGCATTTCATGAAGTTCATACCCTTTCAAAAGAACGTGATTATCTTTCAATGTAAAGTTTCTAAAGTGAAACGAAACACTGCTTTCACTTCTCAGAATGCTTTGACTTTTCCCAAACAACAGCTCTTCTCTTCAGAGAAACACATGTGCGTTTCTCACAAAATCATTTCATGAAGTTCATACACTTTCAAATGAATGTGATTATCTTTCAAAGTAAAGCGTCTTCAGAGAAAAGAACACTTTTCTCACTTCTCACAATACATTTCAAGTTTCTGAAAACACTTCTTAACTTCAGAGAAATACATGTGCGTTTCTCACAGAAGTATTT
>NW_004949515.1:10121-11786 GCF_000317375.1 Microtus ochrogaster | reverse complement strand
TAAAATAAAAAGAACACTTTGACGTTTCTCAAATAACAGCTCTTCCCTTCAGAGAATCGCATGTGCGTTTCTCACGAAAGCATTTCATAAAATTCATAAATTTTCAAAAGAACATTATTATCTTTCAAAGAAAAGCTTCTCCAGTTAAAAGCAACACTGGTCTCCCTTCTAACAATAGTTTGACATTTCGCAAACAACAGCTCTTCTCTTCAGAGAAATGAATGTGGGTTTCTCACAAAAGTAATTCATAAAATTCGTACACTTTCAAAAGAATGTGATTATCTTTCAAAGTAAAGCTTCTACAGTGAAAAGGAACACTGGACTCACTTCTAAAAATACTTTTACATTTCCCAAACAACAGCTCTTCTCTTCAGAGAAACCCATGTGAGTATCTCTCAAAAGCATTTCAAGAAATTCATTCACTTTCAAAGAACATGATTATCATTAAAAGTAAAGCTTCTACAGTGAAAAGCAACACTGGTCTCACTTATAAGAATACTTTGACGTTTCCCAAATAACAGCTCTTTTCTTCAGAGAATCGCTTGTGCGTTTCTCACAAAAGCATTCCATGAAATTCATTCACTTTCAAAAGAACGTGATTATCTTTCAAAGAAAAGCTTCTCCAGTGAAAAGCAACACTGGTCTCACTTCTAACAATAGTTTCACTTTTCCCATACAACAGCTCTTCTCTTCAGAGAAACGTATGTGCATTTCTTACAAAAGCATTTCATGAAATTCATTCACTTTCAAAAGAACGTGATTATCTTTCAAAGTAAAGCTTTTACAGTGAAAAGCAACACTAATCTCACTTATAAGAATACTTTGACATTTCCCAAACAACAGCTCTTCTCCTCAGAAAAACCCTTGTACCTTTCTCACAAAATCATTTCATGAAATTCATACACTTTCAAAGAACGTGATTATCATTAAAAGTAAAGCTTCTACAGCGAAAAGCAACACTGGTCTCACTTCTAAGAATGCATTGACATTACGCAAACAACAACTTTTCTCTTCAGAGAAACCCATGGGAGCTTCTCAAAACAGCATTTCATGAAACTCATACACTTTCAATAGAACGTGATTATCTTTCAAAGTAAAGTTTTTACAGTGAAAATCAACACTGGTCTCACTTCTTAGAATCCTTTGACGTTTCAGAAACAACAGTTCTTCTCTTCAGAGAAACCCATGTGAGTTTCTCACAAAATCATTTCATGAAATTCATACACTTTCAAAGAACGTGATTATCATTCAAAGTAAAGCTTCTACAGTGAAGAACAACACTGGTCTCACTTCTAACAATACTTTGATGCTTCCTAAAAAAAAGTACGTTTCTCACAAAAGCATTTTATGAAATTCACACATTTTCAAAACAACATTATTATGTTTCAAAGAAGAGCTTCTCCAGTGAAAAGCAACACTGGTCTCACTTGTAACAATAGTTTGACATTTCGCAAACAACAGCTCTTCTCTTCAGAGAAACCCATGTGAGTTTCTCACAAATGCAATTCATAAAATTCATACACTTTCAAAAGAACATCATTATGTTTCAAAGAAAAGATTCTACAGTGAAAAGCAACACTGGTCTCACTTCTAAGAATACTTTGACGATTCAGAAGCAACACCCCTTCTCTTCAGAGAAACCCATGTTAGTTTCTCACAAAAGCA
>NW_004949515.1:8240-9387 GCF_000317375.1 Microtus ochrogaster | reverse complement strand
TCTCACTTCTGAGAATACTTTGACGTTTCCCAAATAACAGTTCTTTTCTTCAGAGAATTGCATGTGCGTTTCTCACAAAAGCATTTCTTGAAATTCATACACTTTCAAAAGAAAGTGATTATATTTCAAAGTAAATGTTTTACAGTGAAAAGCAACACTTATCTCAATTATAAGAATACTTTGTCATTTCCCAAACAACAGCTCTTCTCCTCAGAGAAACCCTTGTGCGTTTCTCACAAAAGTATTTCATAAAATTCATACAGTTTCAAAGAACATGATTAACATTCAAAGTAAAGCTTCTACAGTGAAAAGCAACACTGGTCTCACATCTCACAATAGTTTGACATTACTCAAACAAAATCTCTTCTCTTCAGAGAATCCCATGTGCGTTTCTCAAAAAAGCATTTCATGAAATTCATACACTTTCAAAATAACGTGATTATCATTCAAAATAAAGCTTCTACAGTGAAAAGCAACACTGGTCTCACTTCTAAGAATACTTTGACGTTTTATAAAAAACAGCTGCTCTCTTCAAAGAAACTCAAGTGTGCTTCTAACAAAAGCATTTCATAAAATGCATACACTTTCAAATAACTTTATTATCATTCAAATCAAAGCTAATACTGTGAAAAGCAACACTGGTCTCCCTTGTAAGTATACTTTGACGTTTCAGAAACAACAGCTCTTCTTTTCAGAGAAACCAATGTGATTTTCTCACAAAAGCATTTCTTGAAATTCATAAACTTTCAAAGAATTTGATTATCTTTAAAATTAAAGTTTCTACAGTAAAAAGCAACACTGGTCTCACTTCTAAGAACACTTTGACATTTCCCATATATCAGCTCTTCTCTTCAGAGAATCGCATGTGCGTTTCTCACGAAAGCATTTCATGAAATTCATACATTTTCAAAAGAACATTTTTATGTTTCAAAGAAAAGCTTCTCCAGTGAAAAGCAACACTGGTCTCACTTCTAACAATAGTTTGACATTTCACAAACAACAGCTCTTCTCTTCAGAGAAACCCATGTGAGTTTCTCACAAAAGCAATTCATAAAATTCATACACTTTCAAAAGAACGTGATTATCTTTCAAAGTAAAGCTTCTACAGTGAAAAGCAACACTCGTCTCACTTCCAAGGATACTTTGA
>NW_004949515.1:6453-7581 GCF_000317375.1 Microtus ochrogaster | reverse complement strand
TATAAATCATCACGCACTGGCTTTTATTGCTGCAGTACTTTATATTTTCTCTTTAGACACCTCAGACTGACTTCCAGTCCTCACACACCCTATCGTCTGGCTCCCCACCTGGATTTAAACTCCACACTCCTGCGTAGTCTCCGCCTGCGTGGTATGCTCTATTCTGAGTCATTTTTAAATCTCCCTTGCAAGCACAGCTCTTAAGTGGCGCAAACCAGAGCATGCGGTTGCTGAAAGCTGCAACTCCTCAGGGTGACTCTGTCACGTGGAGGCATAAGCGGCTTCCAGGTTGTTCTTCTCTACCCCTGGATTCTCTGTTTCTGGTTCCGTCTCTGGAATTGATGTAATTACATTTACTTTGTTGAGCAACTTACATTTTCCAGTTTTTAACAAATAGTAGGCAGACTCTGAAACAGGACCCTGTTTTCGTCATGACTTGGCAACAGCACCACCTGCTGGATAATAGGTAATATGGCAGTTTTCGTTTCCAACACGAATTTTACTGTTCTGTTTACCAATACAATGGATATATCATGCAAGGTTTATATGACTATGGGGATAACTTAATTTACTGGTTACTAGGTTTCAGTATTCTTTTGCATATTCTATCATTTAGGAAGAATATGGCATGCCTAAATGCCATACAATCTTTACTAGAAACTCATGCATGTCAGGAGATTCAGGATTCAAATGAGACAATAATAAAACAATAATAAAAAGACTTGAAATGATTGGAGCTGGTGAACAGAGCAATAAGGCACTAGGACAGGATACAATGCCAACACCAGCTATTAGAATTGGCTTACCCAAGGTTTTAGCAGCATACCCTATACTTAATTCTGACAAAGCATCAACTTCTAAAGGCTCAAAGGGAGTCAGAGAAGGCAGATGGATGCCAATAGCAATGAATGATCTAAAAGAAATTAAGCAAGCTATTATTAATTTTGGCTTGCACTCTGCATATGTAAAGGAAATGATAAGAACTTGGGCTTCTAATGCTAGAGCTACCCCCCATGATTTCCATCAGTTACTGTCTGCAGTTTTAGATAATGGACCATCCTTGATGTTTGGAATTTATTTCAGAGAAGAATCCAAACATATGGAACAGCAAGGAAGAGCAAAAGGTGT
>NW_004949515.1:0-656 GCF_000317375.1 Microtus ochrogaster | reverse complement strand
TCAAAAGAACGTGATTATCTTTCAAAGTAAAGCTTCTACAGTGAAAAGCAACACTCGTCTCACTTCCAAGGATACTTTGACGTTTTTCCAAACAACAGCTCTTCACTTCAGAGAAACACATGTGTGTTTCTCACAAAAGCATTTCATGAAATTCATATACTTTCAGAAGAACGTGATTATCTTTCAACGTAAAGCTTCTACAGTTTTTGCTTGAGGTCCTTCCGCTCCTCCAGCCTCTAGCTGCTGAGATACCAGCACATTGGTGCGTTGTCTCTCTCCCTTTAAAAAACAGCCACTTCCCTCTCCTCTCTCTCTTCACTTCCTGCTCTGCCGTTGACCAGACTCCCTGGTTTCGCAGAGGGCTGTTGGTGATCTGTATGTTTTTTCCCCTTTAAATAAATACCACCCTGTTAATCATAATTCCTAACTGCTGTGGCATTGTTTGTGACTCACACCTCCAATTGTCGCCCAACGTTTGGTTGGTTTTAGGACCTCTTCTTCCACCACTTGGCTGCCGGCCATGAGTTCGGCTTGGCACAAGCCACGGCCTGTTCCTGGCGGCGGGGGCCTTGTTTCCTGTGTTTTGTGCGTGGAGCCAGCAGCTTAATATAAATCATCACGCACTGGCTTTTATTGCTGCAGTTCTTTATATTTTC
>NW_004949514.1:20916-21430 GCF_000317375.1 Microtus ochrogaster | reverse complement strand
TGTTATATATCTCAAGTTTATTATTCAAAGTTCATATATATCTCAGTCCAAATATAATTTAGGAGGCAAGACTTCCTTGCCATGATTCAAAGAACAAACAAAGTAATATTCTCTCAAAATCACCAAACAGGGAGCAACCACACCCTAACGAAAATATCATTATGCTTCTCACAATGTCCTACAACACCTTAAGTCAAATCATCCTAGCTTATACCCTTCAAGAAGCAAGTGTAGATCAGAGGAATTGGTGAGTTCCCTGAAGCCACCATGGATTTGTTGTATCTCAAAATAATTTCTGAAAGTAGTTCAAAGTTGTCATCTTTCTCTCTTGATTTCTGATTTCTTATGATTAACTTCTTCTGGATACAACATATATCCCAAATATTCAAAAGAGAGCTATTTTTTTTCCTTTCACTAGGGAAATTACTAACCCTGAAGGGACAGGATTAAGCTGAAGTTGACAAGATGTTTCAAACAAACTTACTTCATTTATAAGGACAAACAAGTAATCATC
>NW_004949514.1:17377-19201 GCF_000317375.1 Microtus ochrogaster | reverse complement strand
TCATCTGTGGCCCAATAATTTTTCTGCATGTTTGGTTTTCCACAACAGATAGTCTCCATTTGAAGGCAAACATTGTCCTGGTTGCTTTTAATTTTTTGAGTTGTTCAAATGGGCTCAGGGCATCTAAGTTTTTTTATTTTTTTCCTGCACATATCTTTGCTCTATTGGTAATAACATTTATACTATCTCTCCTCAGGTGGTACCTTCTCTGAAACTAGCTTGATGAAGAGATATACAACTAAATCTGAGTGTTTGCAGTACTCCAGGAGGTCTCTACACCACTGATTGCTCTAAACCTGCCCTTGTGTAGGAAGAGGAGTGCTTTTCTGATAAGAGGAGATATACAAACTTTCCTAATTCTGTGAAAGTGATATTGCTATATCTCTTAAAATTTTTAGCTCCTGCTTAATTTTTCACCATTTCTACATCTCAGCATTCCTCACCAGAAGCAAATGACTTCAGTGCTCCTTATTCTTTTACTAGTGCCTTCTTCCTATAGCTCTCAAGGCACAGGATGATTAGAATCACAGAGTACTATAAATGTTTCCTCACCTAACAGCTCCTATGGTGGATAGGAGTGTCATGTCTCACTTCTGACCATTGCCGAGGGAACTACTTTTTACTTATCATGGTGCAAATCCAAACTCTACCTTATAAGTACCCCCCAATTAATAGAATACTTTGTACATATTCCAGGTTATAATGGTCTTAAATTTTCACCTCATTTTTTGTGTTTCATAGATACCATCCTTGGAAAATCAAAGGCAGATCTGCTCTATAAATTATAGAAATTTCTGTTCTTGAAACTGTTACACATGAGCTGCTCTAGCTTTTAAAATATCTCTAAGTGGACCTTAGGAGATCAGCCCAGTGCTCTGGTGTGGGTCTCAGTCTCTATTTCTCTCTATCGCCTCTAGAAGTTTCTATGCTGATATTCAAGATAATAATCAGTCTAACTATGGGACAAGGCTAGTTTGGACACCCTCTCCTCCACTCCCCAGGTCCTAGCTAGACATTCCCCTGAAGACCTGGGAACCCCTCTAGAGCCAGGCCTCTTGCCAACCCCAAATAGGCTCCCTTAATTAAGATATCTTCTTTACTGCTCCCATATCCATTTTTCCTTCATCTCAAACATCCCACTTTTCCAAGCTTTCCACAGCCCTCCTCTTCTCTTTTTTCACATCTTCCCCAACCTCCATGCTCCCAACTTTTGCCTGAAGATGACAGCTTCCAGTTTCCTGGAGGATCTATATGTTTTTTCTTTGGGTTCACATTATTACTTAGCTTCTCTCGGATTGGGAACTATAGGCTCAGTGTTCTTTGTTCATAGCTAGAATCCACCAATGTGTGAGTACATACCAAATTAATATTTTTGGGTCTTGGTAATCATACTCAGAATATTGTTTTCTATATCCAAACAATTGCATACAAATTTTAAGATGTAATTTTTTTTTTCGACGGAGTACTATTCTAATGTGCTGATGTGCCACATTTTCTTTATCCCTTTTTCCATTGAGGGGCATCTAGGTTGTTTCCAGGTTTTGACTATTACAAATAATGCCGCTATAAACATAGTAGAACACATGTTTTTGTAGTATGATTATGCATCTCTTGGGTTTATTCCCAACAGTGTTATTGCTGGAACTGAGGTAGGTTGATTCCCAATTTTCTGAGAAACCTCTACACTGATTTCCAACGTGGTTGTACAAGTTTGCATCCCCACAAGCAATGGATGAGTGTTTCTTTTAATTCACATCCTCTCCAGCATATGTTATCAACGGTGTTTTTGATTTTAGCCATTCTGACAGGTGGAAGATGGTATCT
>NW_004949514.1:15430-17217 GCF_000317375.1 Microtus ochrogaster | reverse complement strand
TCCAGTTTCCTGAGTTATTTATATATTTTGGAGATCAGACCTGTCTTTGATGTGGGGTTGGTAAAGATCTTCTCCCATTCAGTAGGTTGCCTTTTTGTCTTAATGACTGTACCCTTTGCTTTACAAAAGATTCTCAGTTTGTATAATTTTGGCTTCTTTGAAAAAAATCAGGTGTTCATAGGTTTGTCACTTGATATCCGGGTTTGATTCTATTCCATTACTCACTGTCTCTGTTTTTATTTAAATACCAACCTGTTTTCATTACTGTAGCACTGTGATAGAGTTTGATGTTAGGGATGGTAATGCCACTTGAAGTTTATTTACTGTATAGCATTGTTTTGAATATCATGGCTGTTTTTTTTTTCTAAATAAGCTTTATTATTGTTCTCTCAAGGTCTGTGAAGAATTTCGTTGGAATTTTGATGGGGATTGCATTGAATTTATAGATTTCCTTTGGTAAAATAGCCATTTTTACTATGTTGATTCCATGAATCCATGAGCATGGGAGATCCTTCCATTTCCTGGTATCCTCTTCAATTTCTTTCTTCAAAGCTTTAAAGTACTTGGTAAATAGATCTTTCACAGCCTTGGTTAGTGTTATCCCAAGACTCTTTATGCTATTTGTGGCTATGGTGAAAGTGATGTTTCTATGTTTTCCCTCACTGCTTCTTTATAATTTGTGTATAGGAAGGTCACTGATTTTTTTAATTGATCTTATATCATGCCAGATCACTTAAGGTATTTTTATGCTCTAGTATTTCTCTGGTAGAATTTTTGGGGTCACCTATGTACACTATCACATCATCTGCAAATACCGGAAGTTTTACATCTTTTTTTCCAATGAGAATCTCCTTGATCCCCTTATGTTGTCTTATTGTTACTGCTAGAATACCAAGCACTATATTGAAGAGGTGTGGAGAGAGTGTACAGTTTTGACTTTTTCCTGATTGTACTGGAATCTTTGAGTTTCTCCCATTCAATTTGATGTGAGCTGTTGCTGTGGTCAGCACCACGAAGGGTTTGTCCGTCCACTGAGACAGTGTGCCTGATCTATTGGGGGCTCATCAATTTCAGCTGGACAGGGACTGAACGAGCGTGGGATCAAACTGGACCCTCAGAATATGGCTAACAATTGGGGCAGACTGAGAAGCCAAAGATAATGGCACTGGGATTTGTCTCTAATGCATGTACTGGCTTTTTGTGATCCTAGTCTATTTGGAGGCAAAGCATCCTAAACATGGAGGTAGTAGTGAGGCCTGGACTTTCCACAGGGTAGGGGAACCTGCCCTCTCTTAGTACTCAAAGGGGAAGGGGAAAGGGAAGAGTAGTGGGAGGGAAGTAGGAGGAGGGGGGAAGTAGAAATTTTGAATGTTTTTATTTATACAGTAATAAAAATAATAAATAACAAAACTTTAAGACATCTCCAAGCAATTGCATAGTAAGTTAACTACTAATTTTCTGCCCCATTACAACTTTATTTACAACTATATTCCCATGTTATTCAACTTATGTTCACTCTTAATTTTTTTCCAAGCACATATTCTTTACTTAACAGGTATGATATTCTCAACTTGCAGTATCCATAATGCTATACCACCATACTCAAGCTTCACTTCTGAGCAGCCATCACTCAGGATCTTTACTGAACTAGTCCCATTTGGGATTAAGATTAAGATAGGAATTAACTAGAGAAAATTTATAGATTTTGTAGGGCATGCAGTGACTATTGTGATCTGTCTCAAGTTTATTATTCATAGTTCTTATGTACCTCAATATAAAATTGGGTG
>NW_004949514.1:13900-14412 GCF_000317375.1 Microtus ochrogaster | reverse complement strand
GAAATTTATTTAGAATGTAAAATGAATGAAGAGAACGTAAAAAGAAAGCAATTACTTAAATTCCCTTTTATAAGTGATTCATTAATACTACCTCAATTAAATAAAGAACTAACATTTTTTAAAAGACCAGTAGAGACACTGACACGTGCATATCTATAAACACCCAGCCGCCTGTCTAAAGTCTTTTTTTGTCCTGAACTTTCTTTCTTTTTATTTTTTAAATTTATTTATTTATTAAGGATTTCTACTTCCCTCCCACCACCGCCTCCCATTTCCCTCCCCCTGCCCCGATCTGTACTGTTCTTTGATTAGATGAGACAAATGTTAAACTACAATATTAGTTGCAATTTAACACTGCTCAGAGTAAAGCATATCTTGTTGTATGGCATTTGGAGCTGGCTCCTCACTTTTGGGTCCCTTTGAGATGAGCTTCATAGCTGAGGTCTCAGGGAGCCATGATTATCACTGCACCTCTGGACATTATTTGGTCTATTCATACACTGAGTAGCACA
>NW_004949514.1:12226-13107 GCF_000317375.1 Microtus ochrogaster | reverse complement strand
TTTAGCTGGAATTTAGTCAGGAGATTGGCTATAAACAAACTCAGAAAGAAAATCTGTTCCAGAGACCTGCAGGAGACATACGCTATATATACCTAGTAAAATCACAGAATTTCTGAGATTCCCCATGCTTCTGCTCAGAGTCACATGTTCCTGTTTGCAGTGCAGAAAATGTGCTTGATTCGCTGAAATCACTGCTTCAGCCTTAATATCTGTGATTTTTTGATTAGCCTTTCATTATTCATTATCTGTAATCAAATTTTAGTTTGGGAGTCAATACCTGACAGAAACCGGGAATGTACTAATCATATGCACCACTGGAGGACCCACTATGAAAATTGCTGTATCGGGGAATACTTCCGGCATCTTGGATTCTGAATATTTCAAGTGGCAGATTCCACAGTCAGTGTGTTTATGGAGTATGACATGGCATTTCTGAATGTGATACCAGGAAGCTGCAATTGGCGGCGAGGAATAATGATCAGCCATCCTCATGCAGAAATGTTGGATTTCAGGAAGATCGGCAGGATACAGTCCCATTAAGTGGGATATATGATCAACTTCTAATTCCCTCGCAGGGCTTTCCCCTTTGATAATTGGATTCTGGTCTGAGAAAAACCGCGTTTTTTTTTTTCTGTCATCCACTTTTACTTTCATTTTTTTTCTGCCAAACCACACCTTGATAAGGGAGGGAGAAATGAGGCAGCAGCTCTGATGGACATCTCCATGGTTACCACAGGATTTGTACCTATTGCTAGACTGGAGATCATTCTTGTCTTTGGTTCATAGTCCAGGAACAATTTGAAGCACACACTCCTGCTGTCTTAGGAAAGGAGAGCTAATAACACTTTCAGCATAGCAGGTCCTTACTAGTCATGCTCTGG
>NW_004949514.1:10005-11006 GCF_000317375.1 Microtus ochrogaster | reverse complement strand
TTTGTTTTGTTGTTTAGCATTTCAGCATTCTGTTCCACTGTCTAAACTCCTGTTTCTGATGGAACTTACAGTTGTTTACCAGTGTTTTCTGCACATAATGTTAGTTATTGTTTTGTTTCTTTCACATTTTCTCTTATTTTCGGCAGTTTGATGAAGTTTGTTTGAAGTTATATAAGTCACCACAGTAAAACCTGGCACCAAAATCACAATTTACAGATCTTGCTTTGTTCCTCTTATTAAATGGAAACAAAGATTTTGAAGAGATCCTGACGGGTCAATCTTCCAGTTAAGAGCCACAAGGTGACGTTACTTGTGGCTAAAAGAAACAAAGATACTACCAAGCCAAATATTTTTTTTAGATATGCAGCCCACCAAAAATAAGAGATAAAATGGTAAATCCTTTTTGCCATTATCAGACAACAGTTGGAATAAATATGTAGCCTAAAAACAATATATACTGAAGAGTAAGACTAAATAATAAACTCCACATAATTAATTTCTTGAGATACTGTGTAAGGATTATTTAACATGCAATAAACCACAGTTTTGACATAAAAGAATAAGAATGATCAGGAATGCTAAACATAAAATAAATGTCTTTAAAGACCTGATAAATTAATACAAGAATTATAAGAAATAGGCAAAATTTGGTAAAAAGGTAAAAACATTCAGTACTATTTCAAATAAAGTTACAAAAAATCATGTTAAAGCCTATGAAGATACTTCTAATTATGTATACCTCAGTATCATATTTATAGTCAGGCATATTATCTGAAAGCAAGCCTTCTAATCCATTGTATACCGATTGGAGAAAACGTGGAGTGGGAAGACATGGAAGTAAATGAAATTGTATATAAATTTCTGAATTACATTTTTTTGTTTCAATGAACATACATTGTGATATTTTTGTGACTTAAAATTAAGCAATGCAAACAAACAAACGAACAGAGAGTGGAACAATAAATACATGTTTGATGCAGTCTAGACACAGAAATTGGTGG
>NW_004949514.1:7436-8650 GCF_000317375.1 Microtus ochrogaster | reverse complement strand
AAAGAACATTTATAAACCATATTTGAGAACATGGGTACAGTTTTTTTCTCTCCAAACTGCTTCCTGTTGAATGGGGGCGCTGTTAATAAGATCTTTCATGGTGTAACTTGTCTGCTAGGATCATCTCAGTCGACAGTTGAACAAAGTAATTTTCTGAAGATGTTTACAGCAACTTTTCAGGAGGACATGGTCTATCATAATATATTGGGATAGAAGCAATCCACATGGTCTCATCCTCTGTGAAAACAAAAGAAGTTCCTCCCCAAAGCATTATATGCTTAGACACAAATTCTGAAGTCATAAAACCCTTATATCCATTCTGGTTTAGCTTGGCAGCCCATGCAATGAAATGTCTCTCTGTACTTAGCTCCTTCAAGAAAACACATTGTACATAATCCAGACTCTCTGTGAATTTTCCATTTTTACGTGGCTTATTTTTGTTTATTTCTCTTAATCTATAACTATCTGTACTCTGTCTCTTTAAAGACTTTACCTTTTTTTTAAAACATTAATTTTATTCTTTTTATATTTTTTTTCTCTCTCTCAAGCCTACGTACATTCATCCAACACGGTGGTCTTTTATGTCTGAATCTGTTTTATTGTGAATCTGTAACATTTTTTTACTATCCAGGAGCATTTCTTAAAATGTTAAGCAGTTCTTAAAAACTTAAGTTGCACCATGTATAGGTAATATGGTACTGTGCTCTGCCCAGTCTAAACCTTAATTGCGCTGTCATTACAGTAATTACATTAGTTCCTGCCTGAGACCAGTACAGTTCAGCATGGCAGAGCTGAGACGCTCCTGCCTCAGAGCCATCTGGTGTCCCTGAGCCAAACATAGTTCCAGGCACATAGCAGTCCACATTGCTATCAAGCAAGCCATAGCACTTTACTCCAAATGCTCCATTCCAAATTTCTGTGTCCCGCAGGAGCCAGACATAGATAGTGATGGTGGCACAGTCCAGAAAGCCCACATTTTAAAACAGTCAGTTTTTTTCCTGCTGCTGAGTCAGGAAAATTTCTTTTCGGCAAGCCAGCCACAAACAGCCAAAAGCTGTGATAATTCTCTCTCCCTTTTTTTTTTTAAAGCCCTCTCAGGTTTTTAAGTGGATTTAGTTCATCATGTTGGGTGCCACTCTGTAGTGTGAGGCAGCGGGCCACTTCCCATCACCCAGCTAGCTTTGCCTGAAATAATTACATGGAAACTGTATTCT
>NW_004949514.1:5137-6486 GCF_000317375.1 Microtus ochrogaster | reverse complement strand
CTACCTGGCCACACATTCCCCTCGCATGGTTCACATATGCCCATCTTTGTTCTATCATTGGTGTGCTTACTCTGTTTCTAAGTGGATACATGTTCTGTAGATTATGCCCCTGTCAAGTCTAATTACTGTGATGAGGTGTGCTTTCTGTGTTGACAATGTATCAATTGAATTAGCAAATTTATATCTCCTTTCTGTAATACAAATCTTTATCTTGTCTCCTCTTTGTTGCATAGAGATAGATGTCAGGGAAAAAAGAACCAGAGCAGATAAAATGTTACTCTTTACATGACATACCTTCTTGTACATCTTTATGATGAAATATATCTCATGGAAATGATATGGTCTTAATCTTGCCGACATTTCGTTAGCCATAAGATCTATAAAAACCTGAAATATCTTCTCTCTTGCCTTTTGAAGATGTAAAAATATCACCACAGAAATGGTGATGGTCACCTATGTTACTGCTGATGCAACACAAAGCAGAAAGAGCACAGAGAGATATTCAAAGGATCACCACACCTACGAGGTCTCACAGTGCTTACTTCCTTATGCCTCTGCTTAGGTGAAGCATATGTATTCAAATTTGAATCCAAAGAACTCTTTCCTCTTCTGTGACAGGTGTGATAAATCTAGAAATCCCTTTGTTTTGATCAACAGAAGCTGTGAACATTCCCTGATATGGCCATCAAGTCTTTGTAGCTACAATTAAGTTCATGATTTTGAGATGTGCAAGTGATCGTGTACTATTTAGATTAGCTATCTCAGTATACCGACAGAGGTCTTTATTGAGATGATAAGGGACCTAAAAGATAATGTAAGAAAGTCAATCATTCACTGAAAAGGCAGGAAGTCACCTGTCACTTTGTATGACATCAGTATGGATTCCTAATCAAAAGTCCCAGAAAGAAAGCAGCCTAAACAATACCTTGTTTTGAGATCAGAAAAAACCCTCTTGGTACACTAACAATCAGGAATATTATCCACTTGTGTTGCTTTAAAACAGCAGAATGCTTGGTAATTTGCCTTAGCAGAAAACAGGAAACTAATACATTGTCCAAAGAGGTAGATTCAATATGTGATCTACTGATTCAGTACATGTTCCCAGTTAACTTCCTAGAGAATGAAATAGGTTGAATTACTCTTGCTTTTACCTTCTCTAATGAGGTCATTTTTATTTCAACAATCTAAATCTCTGTTCCTGACTTCCCCCCTTAGGCTGAACTTACGTTAATATCTTCAGCTATTCAACACCTCTGCCTAAATTTGTTAAAATGACCAAGTCATACAATACATAAAAAGCCCTAGATGTTCCTTGCTCTATCTTCAATAGAGCAGAATCAGTGAACCTT
>NW_004949514.1:2354-3714 GCF_000317375.1 Microtus ochrogaster | reverse complement strand
ACACGAACTGCCTAGGAATTACCACATCCTTATTCCATTGTAGGAAACAACCAAGAAATGAAGAGTTGAAGTTTTGTACAATTAGGACCTATGTAGAAATTAGGTAGATAGTCAAGAAGGAGAGCCCTAAGGTTATCTGGTTTTGGACTGAGTATCTTAAAGGTAGAGAACGTAGTAGTATTTTCATATCTCATATGAATACACAAGCTTATGGTATAGCTGTAGGTGTTCTTAAGGTTATTCTCTGTACTAATATAACAAATGTGTCTAAGATTTACAAAACCCAAACTACATAGAAAAACTAGAGATAACCTGAGTGATCTAAGCATCATGTGGATATGTAATTAAAGGAAGAGTAGAGCAGCCACATCCAAATCTCTCAATTCATGCACTGGTGGGAGAAATAAGGAGTTTCACTGGTGATATCTAGGTAAGGGATGTTGATAGACTCAGGGAAAATTAATTAAATTTCTCATCCTATCAAATGGAGCATCATATTTTCATTTGCATGTAACACTTTTGTTTCAGAGATATAAATGGTAACAATACATCAGAACTACACATCCCCCAGAAGAACATGCCTATATAAAACTTAGTTTGTAGTTAGCCTTGAATATTCACACACTTTCTCATAACAGGTGACAATCTTCAAGACTGTAAAAAAAGCTTCTTTGTTCATGCTACTTTCAGGATCAACTATGATTCTTTCTGGTGGTCTGGCTATAAAGCATTTAACTGGGGTTTGTGAGCAGAGTGCTATAACTTACTTAATGGGAACACAGACCTGTTGAGACACAAGCCTGGAACTGGGTCTGAGAGAAAGTCTCTCAGAGGCAGTAAACATGCCTTTGCCATGTTGGACTGGGATAAACTGATCCACAAGATGGAAGAGTTAGTCTTAGTCATTCCTACTTAGCATTTAAAAATGCTTCCCATCAGAAAAGAGTTATATATATAAAAAGAAACAACTAGTTTTTTTTAAAAAAAACAATTTCTTCAAATAGACAGACAATAAATTGTCATAAATTAAATAAGTAAAGAAAAACAAGCCATGTAAGATAGAAAATACACAGAGAGACTGGATTATGTATATTATTGTGTTTAATTTAATTTTTACTGTGAAAGAGATAAGTACAGAAAGAGATTACATAGTATGTGCTGCTAATCTAAACCAAAATATATGCTTTAAATGTGTCTTGACTTCACAATATGGTTCTGGGTAAAGATATGTTGTTTTAGAAAAAATGTTCTACTTTTTACCAAAGTAGAAAATGAAAATCTGTGGATTTATCAAGACTAATGTGATCCAATGGAAAGAGATGCACTTAAAGGTCTAAATAAACTTTTACAAATACTTTCC
>NW_004949514.1:0-803 GCF_000317375.1 Microtus ochrogaster | reverse complement strand
AGTTTCTGATTGGTTATTTCAAGTCAGGGCATTAAGAAACAAGCCATCAGCTTCTGACAACAGATCTATTCCTAACGATAAGCTGTATTCAAATGAGATATCCTTTTCTTTGGGATATAAATTGAATCTACCTATGGCGTGAAGTATTTTTAAGTCCAAGAATAATGCTAAGCAGTATGTATTAATCAGACATAATTAGAAGAAACACTGCAAATTTTTATCTCTTTGAACAACTGTGTATGAGTAATATTGGTGTAAAATCATGTTTTTATGGCATACAAAGCTATTGTTTAATACTGTAGTGCATATTAGCCAGAATGCTTACCCTAACATTACAGTGCTGTTGCTTTCTCATAAAGACATCATTTGTGAGCATATTTTATCTTTTCTTGTTATGGTCATACTTCAAATTTTGGAATTTTTTTTACCAATTTATTTTTGTATTCCCCATTGTTTTCTTTTTCTATGCTTTATTCCTGTTTGATTATTTTAAAATCAATCACTCCAAAACAAAGAAACAAATCTCTTCGAAAATTTCAGTGGTAATGATAAAAAGCTATATACTAAACCGCAGGGTGGAGAAACTCCTGTGATGTATGACATTTCTTTTTTTTTAGCATATCTTTTTTTTTATAGAGTAAAGGAAAAAAGAAGTTTCCCTCCTTCTCCTCCCACCCATCTTCCCCTCCTCCCACACCTCTCCCCCTCCCTCTACAGTCCAAAGAGCAGTCAAGGTTCCCTGCCCTGTGGAAAGTCCAAGGTCCTCCCCCCTCTGTCCATGTCTAGGAAGGTGAACATCCAAA
>NW_004949513.1:20099-21610 GCF_000317375.1 Microtus ochrogaster | reverse complement strand
TAAAAAAAATTAAAAAAATTAACTTATAATGATTCATTGGATTGGACTGGTGGTAAATAATACCTAGTCATGTAATGCTAAAATATATAGGGACAATCTAGGGATAGTTGGAGACAAGTTATCCAACGATATGGGTGAGGAAAGAAAACACTGATTTCAGTAGTAAAGACATCATGAAAACGTGTTAGAATGCAAAAGAAAAGGAGAGAGGCAAGAGTCTGCTCCAGAAGGTAGAACCTCAATCAGAGACTGCTTTACTCCAAGTAAAGAGTAGTGTATGTGTGCAGAGTTGGCAGCAAAGGTGAATAAAACATTTAAAATCTGAAAACCACAATCAACACTGAACTGTCCACCAAATTTTATTAGTTATAATGTTTTGTGACGGTAATAGAAAAGTGATGAAGACAGAAAACAAAACAAGCCAAAGAAAGAAAAACAAGACTCCATAGACAAGGCCTGAACCTGTGCCTAAATGAGTGATAGTGTGGATACATATTCCGAACTTCCTATTTAGGAAAGTGATTATCTAGAGATAGACTGTGAGTTTGTATCCAGATGAATGACTACATAGAGTCAAACTCTGTACACCTGCTCAATTTTCTCTGACTTTTATGCTTTTATTTTTTATGCTTTTTATTTTTTTGATTAGATTTTCTTACCCTATTCTCTTGCCTATACACTGTCCCTCTTTTTGATAATAGGCTATTCCACAAGACACATATGACATGGGTTTAGAAAGGATCATGCTTAAGTTTTGGATTCCTAGGATGCATTTCCTTACTTCTTTTTCTTCCAGTCCTAACTTTAGCTGGAACTCTCTGTTATTTCTACTCTCAGTTTATTTTTCCTCTTTCTATTTACATTTTCTTCCCTTTCCCCAGTGGCACTCTACTACTAACTGCTATTTGTTCTATTTTTATCCTTTACAACTAATATCTAAGTATCAGTGTGTACAAGACTGTCCGTTTTCATTCAAGGAGATTTTTAAATTCAGTAGAGTAATGGGTTAAAAGGCCTTTTGTCTTGTTTCCTAGCATTATTTTCCAAGGCAAACTGAAATATTTGATTAGTGAAATGGTTTGCACCATCACTGAGATAGTTTCATTTATGAATATCATTAGTAAACTTACTACTTTAGATGCTTTAAAAACATATATGTCCACATA
This sequence comes from Microtus ochrogaster, assembly GCF_000317375.1. Taxonomy (NCBI): domain Eukaryota; kingdom Metazoa; phylum Chordata; class Mammalia; order Rodentia; family Cricetidae; genus Microtus; species Microtus ochrogaster. The sequence goes on along the minus strand of NW_004949513.1, from coordinate 20,444 downwards.
TTTTAGAGGAGTTATTATATAAATGTGCACTCTTCCTAGACACCACAGGCTAACAAACAAAAGTGCAGTTGGAAAACAACATTGCTGTTTTAGAGGTGTTGGCTATTGTGGTCTTATAGATCAACTATTATATGCTGTGGCCATTTTTCCTGTTTCCAATATAGAACTTGAAAATAAGATTTTATTGCTGAAGACACTACATACTTGAGTCTTAGAACATGGGTAGATCAAGATGGCACTTGCTTTGAAGCTTCATTGATACTGTCTAGCTTTCACAGTTCTAGAAGTTCCTATGCATGCTACTGGATTCTGTGCTCTGCATCACTTCAGGTATTAATTTAACTA
>NW_004949513.1:18057-18814 GCF_000317375.1 Microtus ochrogaster | reverse complement strand
GCATACCAGGAAAGATTCCGCATGTCTGACTCTGGCAGCTCCATGGTGGCCTTCTCTCCACCTTTCTTCCTCCCAGCATTCAGTTCTGTCTTCCCTGCCTGCCTAAGTTCTGCCCTGTCAACTAGGCTGAGACAGTTTCTTTATTCATTAACCAGTGAAAGCAACACACAAACAGAAGGAACGCCTACACCAGTTAGGTATGTGTCAAGGGTATCCCTGCTTGGAGGCCTAGAGAGGCTATTGTGTGAAGCTGTGAAAGTGATGCCTTGATTGCCTTGTCAACTCCAAAACATTGGAGAAGCAGAGCCATGGTGCACCTGTAAAGGAGAGCTGATAGCAGGGGGTGGTAACAACCCAAGAGAGAGAAGTGTGCTGCAGTCAACAAAACTGAAAGGAGTTGGAGATCTGAAGGGCATTTTGACATCAGACATGGAGATGCAGTTTACTGTTTTCCCACCTTGTTTTTGGTCTTGATTTGGTCTAGTATTTTTTCTTTATGCTCCCTTTCTTCCATTTTAGAATAGTAATGTATAGTCTGTGTCATTATGTGTTGGAAGTATGTGACTTGCTTTTTGCTTTTGATTTTATATGGGATTACAATTAAGAGATTGCCAGGAGTCAATTCTCTGGCCCCCAGAGAATCATATGGAGTTATTGGAAAGGGGACATTTTTGGTATAGGTGTCTTGTTGGAGGAAGTGTATCACTGGCTGTGGGCCTTGTGATTTCAGAAGCTCAAGCCAGGACTGATGTCACTG
>NW_004949513.1:12267-16977 GCF_000317375.1 Microtus ochrogaster | reverse complement strand
AGACCAGATACCTACACCTAGAATTACAATCTTCCCAACCTTAGTTGTCTAGACAAGAGCTTCAAAACATAATTAAAAGAACGAAAGGAAGGAAGGAAGGAGGTGAAGAAAGAGAGAAGGAAGAAGAGTTACAGTTTGTGGTTTGATTTCAGAGAGGGACAAATTATAGAGGCAAGAACTTGAGCCAGATGGACTTTCTATATCTCTAGTCAACAAATAAAGAGCAGTAAATGCTCTGTGGCTAGGTAAATTTCTCCTTTTTATGTATCTAGGACTTCAACCCAGGAAATTGTGCTCCCAGGTAGAGAAGAACTTCGCACCTCCATTAATCTTGTCATTATTATATCTCATAGGTATAGATTAATCTAATCTAAAAACCTCTTTTATTGATGAGTCCCTGGAGTCTTGTCTCCTAGGTGGTTCTAGAGTTTGTCAAATTGGCAATCACTGTTAAACATCATAACCCTTTGTTATGTGATCACCAAAGTGTAATTCCAGGATAATTTTTTCTCATATCTATATACAATACCAGGTTTTAATTTTCATGCGCATTTTATTTTTATTTAATTGAAAATTTTCAAATACTATATTTTGCTTATAATTTTTTCTTCTTCAATTCCTTCCAGGTTCTTGTCAACTACATATGTATAAAATTTTGTCATTTCTTTTGTGTCTCTCTTTCAAAAAAATTATACATACTATCAAATAAAATAAACAAAACAACAAAAATAATACATGAAAACACCTCTAAAAATACTACAGGTGAAAATCAATATAAACAAGTAAAAACCCAATAAGACAAAAAATGCCCACATTAAACAAAATGAGACAAAAAGTCCACATAAATATCTCTGAGTTTGTTTGAATTGTGGAGCCTGGATATGGAGTCTGCCTGCACTGTAGATAATACACCCAGTGGGACTCAATTGGGATGGAGCCTGCGTGCAGTGGAGATAATACACGCAGTGGGACTCTATTGGAAAAAAGAGATTTTCCTTGTACAGCAAGTATCAGTTGCAGACAGCTTCTTTTTTTAATTGATTTTTATTGAGGTCTATATTTTTCTCTGCTCCCCTCCCTGCTTCTCTCCTTCAACCCTCTCCCATGGTCCCCATGCTCCCAATTTACTCAAGAGATCTTCTCTTTTTCTACTTCCCATGTAGATTAGATCTATGTAAGTATCTCTTAGATTCCTCATTGTTGTCTAAATTCTCTGGGATTGTGATTTTTAGGTTGGTTTTCTTTGGTAGACAGCTTCTTAGTTTTGCTTAGGATACTGTGTCCAGTTTCCCCCTCAGGGCTAGGACCCTGTCAGGCTTGAAGCTGAACAGATCTCGTGTGTGCTTCCACAGTCTCTGTGAGTTCACATGAGCATCAGCCCTGTTAAGTTTCTCAGGTACTCTTTCTTGGAGTTATGTTTCAACTCTAGATCTTGCAATCTCTCAGCCTCCTCTTTAGCATAGCTCTGAGTCTCAATGAGAAGGATTTGATGAACATGTACCATTTAGGACTTAGTGCGCTTAGATCGCTCCCTGTCTGCACATTGTCTACTTGTAGGTCTCTGTGTTAATTTCCTTGTACTATAAGAAGCTTCTCTGATGCAAGTTGAGCAAAGCACTGATATATGTGAATAGCAATCATTTTATTGCCATGCTACTTTATCACAATAATGGTAATAGGTGTTTCCATAGGCCTAAGGCCTATCTAATATCACATTCTTGGTCTTTTCTTAGCAGTGTTAAGTATGGATCCACTCATGGAAAGGGTCTTAAACTCAATCATGAAGTGTTTGGTTAATCCTACAACATTTGTGGTATGATTGCAGCTGTACAACTTGCAGGCATGTCACTGTTACAGGTTATAGAGTTTGTAGCTGTGTACTCCAGGTTTCAATACTAATATTTGTGATTTGTATTTGTTTTTCAATGATCAACAGAAAAATACAAAGATATAATGGAAAAAGTGTAATAATATAATATGAAAAATTAGGTATTTTTTATTTTCCCCTTATTTGTGTGAAAATTGTTCCTGAATCCATGGCTTTGTTCTGAGCAAATGTGACCGTTTTTTTTCCAGAACAGAGGCTATTTAAATTGCTCTACTTTGACATCTTTAATAATTAATGGAGGTTGATACAAGAAAATCAGCAAGGTTTTCCCATAATTAGAGTGGGTGAAAACATCTATTTAAATTAATTTAAGGTAGCATTTCCTCAGATGTATTTGCTGGATGAGTTTCCCACTCAGTTGTTCTAAAGGACTCTGTCACAGCCAGAAATACCAGCATTTCCTTCTAATAAGACAACTTTTTCTGAGTCATTAAATATTTAAATACATATTAGAAATAATCAAGTATGAAAGAGGTTTATGAATGGTTACTGATTTTATCATACATTATCATGTTTAGCACATTATGTTTAAGCAGAAAAAAATCAAAGGAGAAAAAGGATTTTTTTTAGAAGAAAATCTTCAAATATTGAAATGTTAATTAATTTGTTTTTACTTATTTCATTTTAAAGGTAGAGCCTTGAAGATGCTACCTAAATTGCTATTAGGCATCCTAGGCTAATGTGAAATTTGTGTGGCAGTGCTAGTGTTCTGTTTCTGGCAATTTCTAATTTTTCAAGTCATCAAGTACTTTTTCCTTTGTGATTTTGGTCCATGAATCTGGAATAGTACCTTTGTCTGTAAATTTTTTTTGGTATTTCTTTTCTAGCTCTGTTCTGAAATGACAGATAAACCATTTCCAATATGGCTGGACAGATGAGTCTGGGGTGATGCTCCAAGTAGCAAAATCACCTCCTGCTGCTCGATATTTCTTATATGGGAATCTGTGGATGTCATTTAAAATAAATGAACCATCACTTGCTACAGAAGTAGTACAGCAGTCAATGGCAAAGTAATCTGTTTTATGATAATACCATCCATTGACAGCCTTAGGACGGTGGAATGGTACACTGTGGTCTCCATCATGTTCAGGAATGGTGTTGGTACAAATCGCTTTACAAAAAGGACACTGCTTCCAGCAGCCACAGAGATGGGCAGAGAGAATTTTCTCAATGTAAGGAACCATTTCATCTATGGGCTTACTTGAGCAGTCCTCTTTGACTTTCGTCATTTTAGGAACCAAATCTGCACTCATGGCTTCTTTGAGAAACTCAGTGTTATTTATCTCCTGGTGCTCGATGCTTATGAGGTCTCTTCTTGGAAAGATCAGGTTGCTCCCTAGGTGATCACAGAACAAATCCAACCAGCGGGAAGCAGTGCCTCTATCATTTGCTACTTCTGTGGTCTTATGAATGGCAGAGAGGATGGCATTCTTTATGTCTCCTAAAATTATTTCTAAAAATGTCTTTATTTTTTCACCTTCTTTTTCTGAACAATGTCTTCTAATGTGGTCTCTAATGTAATCCCTGAAAAAGGATTCTGGATGATGAATGTACTGCCAATACTTATCAAAGTTTTCTTCTTCTGCCAGAGAAATGAGAACATGTTTCTCCAGGTTAGCCCTGTTTCCATTGAATACAGGGTAAGTGACTCTCATGTCCCCAGCTACTTTAAGGATCATTTTCTCCCATATAGTGCCATAGACAGCAGGAGTGAGCTTGCGCCACAGGAAGTCCACAAAAGCTGTGATGGACGTGGCACCTTGGCAGGAGATCTTAAAACTCGTGAAGAAATCGTCTTTCTTGCTCTCCAGATAGTTCACAGGATCATTTTCTCTCTTGAACGCCTTGTGCATTTCTCTGAAACTCTTAGATGCTCTTTGGAATAAGCACAAGGATAAGTCAATGGTGTAGTCTCTGGTAAATGTGTATTCTTTCTCAGGGGGAACAGATTTCAGTTCATTTTCTATTATCATTGGGATTTCATGAAAATCATGCTGACTGTAATCACGCTTTTGCTTCGAAATGTTTTTAATTATTTCTTCAAATCTTAAATAAATGTTGTTGGTAGTTGCATGAATTGACTCTTTATGGCAAGGTTCTAATTTAATTTTTGAAACTAAATATCTTTTTTTCATTTGGACATGCTTGTCGTAATTGATGTAAAACATTTCTCCACTTCTTTTCTTTAGTCTTTCTGCAATATTTTTGTCCTTTTTGAAACACAGTAGGAAAATGTTTTCAGCGTCTGAATCAATGTCAGGCTCTATGACAAGGGGTACAGTAGAAGACACATTGTAGATCCAATTTGTCCAAACTTGATTGAATTCCTCACGCAACTCTTCATCACTTAATTCTTTACCCTTCACACTCAAAGCCAACTTTTGGCTCATCTCTAACAGTTCCTTTTCATATTGTGACTTTTGATTATCTAGTCTTTCTTGGCTTTGTTTAAGACTGATGAGCTCATTGCCTTTCTTTCTTGTGTCTGAAATAAGTGCATCTTTAAGCATTAGTAGCTTATTTTCAAAATTTGCTTTCCATTGAACCAATGTTTCACTATCTGGGTCTTCTTCAAAATACTTGTCAAATTTTTGCTTGATGGTTTCATATTTTGTACTGACTGGACACTCCAGTGCATTAGTTGTGAGAGTCAGGATTTTCCCATTCTGAATCTGATTGTTCAACTGATTCTGTAAGTCCAGAACATAACTCCTCAGTTCCCAGGTCCAGTGGTTATACATGGTTTCCAGTTTGCTCATGGATATGATTTCTTGGGTATTCCTGAAACTGAAAATGAAGTTCTCACTAACCAGGGCTTTCCA
>NW_004949513.1:10300-12080 GCF_000317375.1 Microtus ochrogaster | reverse complement strand
AAGTAGTAGACATGACTATTGACATCAAATCTAATTACATCACTGAAGCGGGTTATGTTTGAGCACTCTTCCTGTTCAGCAGCTAATGCTGTCATCTCATCCAGTCTCTGCTCCAGTTTCCTTCGGCCTTCAATGTTTTGGTCTTTAGCTGTAACTTCTCCCACATTCTGATGAACAAAGATGCAACTGGGGGAGATTTTCACTTGTTTCATTCTCAGAAATGCCTGGACAACAATTTGTAGGATATCCTGCATCTCTGATGGATTCTCTCCAAAAATATTGATCAGAGTCAAGTTTGCAAGGCCAATGACAAATGTTGCCAACTCATTGTCCCAATTCCGAGATTTGTTGTTGAGTTCTGGAGCCCGAAGTCCTTCTGTGTCTACAACAAGCACAAAATCAAAGCCAAGCTCCTCTGTGAATGTCTCTTCCACCTTCAGGAGCTGCATGTAGGCCCCCTTGGTGCACCTGCCTGCACTGGCTGTGAACTGCAGCCCAAACAGTGCATTCAGTAGGGTGGATTTTCCTGAGCTCTGTAGGCCAAGAACAGAGAGAACAAACAGTCTTTTGTCTCCAACTTTCTCCGAGATCTTGTCAAAAACAGCCATCACCCACTTTAGAGGCACATATGAAGCATCCCCATCCATCAACTCAATAGGAACCCCAGCTACCATCAAATCTGCAGCAATCTGGGGGAGGCAGAGAAAAAGGCTGTCTCTAGAGGAGGAAGTTTCTTCCAGAGTTTCATAGATCTGGCCAACTTCTCGGAGAAGGTGCTCAATTCCTAAAGTGCAGTTAAGAATCTCAGTAGAGATGGCTTCTATCTGATTCTGCCAGAGTGTCAGGGAGCTGCTCTTCTGTGCTTTCTGCTTTTCTGCCTGTACTTGTGACCACAAATATTGTTGTTTTCCATGTAAATTCTCCAAGTGTTTTACAGTTAGATTTTCCAAAACCACACTTAACCAATATAAGAAGTAGAATTTGAGGTCATTTTCTGAGTCTTCTTTGAGAATTTGTAGGACAGATTGCATGAAACCATTGAGAGGGAAGGCCTTTTCAAACTGCTGCCATCGTATTTTTTGTTTTTCTTTCTGAATGTCACTCTTGTGTTGTTCAATGCTCCGATGCCCTTTTTCTTGCAGATGATAGAGTTCTTTGTCTTTCTTACACCAATGGTGCCACAGTTGTCCTTGAAGGGGCAGCAAGTTTTCTTTTATCTGAGATACTTTGAATTGCTCTAGGAGTTTCCTATTTGCCTGTGCTTTTTCTTTGGCCTCCTTCAATGCTCTTTGGTATTCATCAATCATGAATCCTTGTTTGTGAGCCATCTGTGAACAGTCTTCTATACTGAGAGCAGTGCCAGAGACTTCTAGTAAATGTTCAATGGCAGTCGTGAGTTCTTCTGTTAATTCTGCTTCATTTCTATTCCTAATGCCAATCCTCACCTTTCTGCCTGAATTATTAGTCTTGATTTTTTCTTTGTCATCAATCAGACAGATCACAGGTTTTGATGACTCCCACAGGTTTCTGACAAGTTTTTGGTTTTCTTTATTGTTATCAGAAGCTGACATGAGGATCACAATGAGAGAAGAGACATCCTGCAGGAAGCTGAGCTGTTGCCTATGTTCTTTGGCATCTCCGTGAAGATTGGTAAAGGCCACACACTTGTCAAATGTGTCCTCACCTTGACCCCCAGGACAGAACCAGGAGATCTCCACCACTCCCTCCATCAGGAGACAATATTTGCTGCTTCCTCTGCAGTGCCTGTGAAAAAACACAT
>NW_004949513.1:6310-10183 GCF_000317375.1 Microtus ochrogaster | reverse complement strand
CTGTGACTGTAGCTCTTGTCCTGTGGTGATTTACTTGACTCTTGCCAACTTCTCCTGATTTGTCTGAGAGACCAGAGAGAGAATTCCATCTTAGAAGTGTTGGGATTTGGCACCACAAGGGGGAGTGCAAATTGACAAATGGAAAGTTTGGACAAAATGTATTGCCTGGCAAGATCATCTAGACAGTGAAAAATGGCCATCTGGATGTCCATTGGGTGAATGTGGGTCCAGAACTCAGTGGGTGAAGAATTAGTGACTTCATCACTGTCGTCAAACAGCTCTTCGTATGGATCAACAACATCATTTTCCTGGTTGAAAGGATCTACAGAGTCTTGGGTGTCTCTATTTCCATCATTTTTGAAGATCAGATATCTGAACCCACAGTCTAGCATCAGTAGCTTTTGTAGGAAATAGAAGGGAAGTTCCTGTTCAGATCTTGGCTGTGTATTGTACATAGAAGTCTTATAGATCAGATGGAAGTCAGCTCGGTTCATCCTTTTTGGGTAGTGATGTTCTAGACCCAGTCGTTGGAGTAAGTCTAGAAAAGGTCCTTTATCTATCACCTCTTTTTCATTGTTATCACCATTTTGTTTTTCTTTCTTTTTAATCTGGAGACTTTGCAATTGCTTTTTTACCTCATCCATTTGCAAAGAAGAGATGGCATCTTCATAGCTCCCATCAATGAGTAATCTCAAATTATTCTCTAGATTCTCCCAATCATGATCTGTTCCAAACTTTGTGAGGAGATGTGCAACTTTAGCACAAAGTAAGTGCTCCATATGCTGCCTTGTTAATGTCAAGCGTTGTGCTTTTTCTTCTGGAGAAATGCCTGTGATTCCAACTCTGGCCGTCAGGGCTTTGTGCACTAGGAATGCCTGTGCCCTGTCAGTGTAGATAGTTTTGAGCTCCTGATATCTGTGTTGGACAGATTGTATTTCATCCAATAGGAAGTTTATCTCAGCACACCCCAGGAGAGGCTGGAAAACATTCCTTTCCAGCTGATAGCCTGCACCAGCTGCAATGGAGAGTAGTAGCAGCTGCATGTCTGGCTGCTCTGCTTCTCTGAGATATTTCAAGAAGGAGCTAAGAGCTGTGGTGATCTCACAGGTAGCCTTTCTTTGAGCCTCTTCCAGTGTTTCTGGGGACTCAGATGTGATGTTTGCTTCTGTGAGAGATTTTTGGATTTCTCTTAAAATTTTTAAAAATTCAGACAGTTCAGTGATTTTAACTTCCTGTTCCTCTGACTCTGTCTGGTATATCCACTGCATGATCAACTTCACTTGAGGAAAGTTTTTCACTTTGTAGACATAAGGCTCTAGAAGGCTATGAAACTGAGATTTAATAGACTGAGAATTTTTAATGTAAGAACTTTTACAAAAGTTGACAGTGCTTATGAGAAAATTCTGTAGATAAAAATTTGTGAGGCATGTATTAATCCAAACATCATAACCTTTTGTCTTGTGAGCCAGTGTTCGCATAAAATCCACCAGGTAGTTAAGCTGTTTTTCAGGATCAGAAACCTCCCAGGATTTCACATCATCCAGGAAATGTCCTGCTTCCTCTATGGAGCTCAACAACTCCTCTCCAGCCTCGATGTGGGCATCAAGGCCTGACAGAGCAGAGTAATTTTCTGCCAGGCAGCTAGCCACCAGACAGGGGTCCTTAAAATCGCTTTTGTGGTTATACAGGATGATATCCCAAATGGGTACCAGCTGAAGTTCTCGGTCAATGACACACCAAGTTTTGTTGCTGGCAAGAAGACCAGTTGTCCACTGAACAATTCCATTTGCTTCTGGTGGTCCACCTATCTGGGCTACAGATAATTGGACTTTGATTTGAAGCTGTTGATCAGTTGAATTTTTGTAGAATCTTACTGAGTGTGAGTCTGATGCTGTCATTCTTCCCTCAACTTCAACTCCAAAGCCACTGTAGCTCCCCCTTATGTAACCATCCAAGGACTCTGCTGTCTGCTGCTTCACAAGATCCAGCTGGTCTCTTCTAAAACCCTCTGAAATGGCCTTCCAGCAGTAGATTCCCCCAAGGTGCAGAGGGCCTTGATTAGCATGAGAGCCAAATCTGTTAAAGAAATTTTCAGTCCTCTTTCTGACTACAAGGAATCTGTCTGGTCCTTCCCTGTGTTCCAGTTGTTCTTCAATGATTTTCAGTTCCTTGAGAGCAGCAGCAGAGAGTTGGAGCTGATCTTTGCAAAAGTGGAAGGAGGCTAGTGGGTTGTAGCTGAAAATCGATGAGCAGAAATAAGAGTGATTAGAATGTGACTCGTGGACATCTTTGGACTTGCATTGCTTGACTTTATCCATTCCACCTTCCAAATTAAATCCCCAGCCTCCAACCTTGGTTGACAGTGTTAACCTGAAACCGAACTTCTCCACAGTTTCAGTGAACAGGGATTCTTCTTCAGAAGATGTGAATTCTTTTGTTTCCATTCGTTTTCCTTGCTCAGACCTATAGAGGAACAATTCCTTGGGGACCCTGAGTAGTTCTTCTCTCCTTGTTACCAGATCCTTTTGATTACAGGTCTTATAAATTCCCTGCAGGGCCAGACCACTGGATGTGAGTCTTAGCAGGTCTCTATCTGAGAAGTTTTGACTATTTGATAGTGTCTGTTCTATGTGACTGAGATGTCTCTCCATTGTTTCAGTGACATCATTGAGGGGCACTTCCGGCCCCGGCCAGCACTCTTCAGGGATCTCCATTGCTTGTCTCAGCTCTGCTTCTTTCCTCCTCACTTCCTTTTCCTGTCTGTGTTTCCCTTCTGACTGCAAGGCCCTCAGTTCCTGCAGTGCCTGTCCTGCCTGTCTCTGCCTCTTCTTTATCATCTCCCCTAGATTTTCATGGATCTCTACAACACTGTTTGTCTGTGAGAGGTCAAACAGTTTCTTCAGAGCCTTTTCCTCCCATGTGTGTTGTGCCTGGGTCTTCAGTTTCTGGAGGTCTTGTTCTTCTAGGTATTGTAAGGCCTGGGCACAGGTCACACCCAGGCTTTCCTGAAGCTTAGGCAGCCAGTAGTCAACAGACAACCCCACTTCTGTCAGCAGCTCCTGAAGATTTTGCCTTCTTCTAGGCTGAGGCTCAGCAGGCATGCATTTTGTTGTTTCCATGGCTCTGTGAAGAACAGATACTTATTTAGCCTGTGTCTCAACTGTAAGGATTCTTATCGACATTATTCAATGTGTGAGTCTTCTTAGGAGACTTGTCTCCAAGATTTCTCATTTCTTCATCTAATTGTTTTATTTACATTTACTTACAATCTTTGCTATATTATTTTCTGTTCACTGAATATAAATTATGTGTCTAGCTATTTTAAGAACTTTAACGTAGTAGAATGACTTTAGGCCTTTTTTCCTACATTGACTCAACATCAGAACCATTATGTTAATGGTTAAATTTTAATACATAATTAGATGACAATCAATTTTTCTATTTTAAAATAAGAATGATTTCCTTAAGCTTATGGACTTTTCTGTATTTGTTTCTATGAAACCTATGTAGACTGTTTCTAATGAAATCTCCCTGAATACATCTTAAGTTATGTAGTACTGATTTGATCTGCTGTCATAAATAAATTTCTATTCTGTTTATGCTTGTTACTTACTTCTAACTTTTTCATTTTGTCTTCATATACTGTGTTAGAGTGATTTCTATTGAAATAAAACATTGTGACTAGGGCAACTTATAAATGATTTTTTTTTTAAATTGGGAGCTTATGATGTCAGATGCTTAGATCTATGACCATCATATCAGGGGGAATGGTAGTAGTCAGGCAGGCATTGAACTTGAGCAGTAACTGAGAAATCACATTTTGAAATATAGGAACAATACAGAGAGAAAGTGAATGAGTTTGTGTGAGTGTGT
>NW_004949513.1:1762-6210 GCF_000317375.1 Microtus ochrogaster | reverse complement strand
AGAGAGAGAGAGAGAGAGAGAGAGAGAGAGAGAGAGAGTAAGAGAAAGAGAGAGAGAGAGAGAGGAAGGAAAGGACAGATATAGAGAGACACAGAAAAAGACAGAGAGATAGGAAGAGATAGGAGGGAGGGAGATGGAGGGAGAACTTGGAAAGAGAGGAAGAGAGAGAAAAAAAAAGAGAGAGAGAGATGGGGAATATCTTGAATCCTTTGAAGCCTCAAAGTCCACCTCTGGTGGGCTCCAGTATGGCCATACCTCCTAAGCCTTCATAAGGTATTCCACCAACTGGGTACTAAGCCTTCATATATATGAGGCTATGGCCATTCTTATTCAAATCACCTCATACTTCTCCCAGGCCACCCAAAAACCCATGGCTGTAATATAATGCAAAATTCATTCACTTCGATTTCATTTTATATATTTTCATTTATATTCTTTCAGTCTCACACTGTTTAAAATTCAGTCTCTTCTGAGATCAAAGATAATTTCTGAATTGTAATTCCCCATAAAATCTGAAATTAAATGACATGTTTCAACATACAGTGGCAAAGAATATAAATTACTATCCCAGAGAGCATAAGCAAGGGCAAGGTCAACATCCAGCAGCACAAACTCTAAATCCCATAATGGTTCTCTGTCTTATACCAAAGGTTTTAGATGACTCCAACCTTCTAGTCTTGCTGACTATAACACACCTCTCTCCCTTTGGCTGCTTGCCAGTTTTCGGCAGCTATCATGTAGATCTTGCATTTCTAGTATCTTGTCTTCTTCAGAGTCCGGGATTCTATTTCACAGATTTGAAAAATGGCCTTTCAGGGCCTCCAGTCAGGGTCTCCCATGCTTCAGTTCTTGGCTTCAGTGGTTCTCCTGAAACATGGAGAATTATTCTCCAATCTTTTAACTCTTGTATCCTCATGATTGTAAAGCCCCAACTATGTGAACAGTATTGCCAAGTCTGACTTCCAAATTCGAATGAAACTTGGCACCCTTGAATCACATTTTTAGAGGCTTTGAATTATTGTTACTTTATCTTATTTTTTATTTTATTTCTTTTAAAAAACTATCTTCTTTAGTTTTACATACCAATCACAGTTCCTACTCCCTGCCCTCCTCCAATTCCCTCCACCTTCACCGCCCCCATCCACTCCCCAGAGAGGACAAGGCATATTGCTTCAAGGAATGATCAAGGCCCTCCCCACTATATCCAGGCTGAGCAAGGTATCTATCCAAAGGGAGTGGGTTCCAAGCATCAGTGACAAACTCTAGTGACACTTCTAGTGGTCCTGCAGCCTGCCCAGTCTCACAATTTCTACCCACTTTCAAAGGGTCTAATTGGTCCTTTCCTGGTTCCTTACCTGTCTGGCCAAAATTGGTGAGCTCCCATTAGCTCAGATAAACTCTTTCAGAGGGTGTCCTCATCATAGTCCTGACCACTTTGTCCATATTCTCGTTCCTTCCACTGTTCAATTGGATTTTGGGAGCACAGAATAGTGCTCCGCTGTGGGTCTCTACCTCTGTTTCCATCAGTTGCTGGATGAAATTTCTATGGTGATACTTAAAATAGTCATCAATCTGACTATAGGACAAGGCCAATTCAGGCACCCTCTCCACGATTGCTTAGGGTCTTAGCTAGAGTCATCCTTGTAGATTCCTGGGAATTTCTCTATTGCCAGGTTTCTTGCTAGCCCCATAATGCCTCCCTCAATCAAAAGAAAGTATCTCTTTCCTTCCTTTCTGTCTTTGTCCTTCCCCCATCTCAACTATCTCATTTTCTCAAGTTTTCCTCCCCTTTCCCCTTCTACCCTTCTCTGTCCCTTCTGCCCTCCCTTCTCCCCCTACCTCCATCATCCCAATTTTGTGAGGATATCTTGTTTATTTCCAAACCAGTCAGAATAGCTAAGATCAAAAACACCAATAATAGTTTATGTTGGAGAGGAAATGGAGTAAGGGGGATACTCCTCCATTCTTAGTAGGAATGCAAACTTATACAACCACTCTGGAAATCAGTATGGTGATTTCTCAGAAAATTGGAAATCAGCCCACCTCAGGACCCAGCAATACAACTATTGGGCATATACTCAAAAGATTCTCAATCATACTACAAGGACATTTATTCAACTGCGATAATAGCAGCATTATTTGTTATAGTCAATGTTGATGGAGCGGCTGGCCACTTCCTGCCACCCAGGAAGTCTCTTGGCCACCGGCTAGCTTTACCCAAAATAATTACATGGAAACTGTATTCTTTTAAACACTGCTTGGCCCATTAGCTCTAGGCTCTTACTGGCTAATTCTCACATCTTGATTAACCCATTTCTAATAATCTGTGTAGCACCACGAGGTGCTGGCTTACCGGAAAGGATCTTAACCTGCATCCATCTTGGAGAGGAGAGCTATAGCGTCAGCCTGACTGCCTTCTTCCTCCCTGCATTCTGTTCTGTCTACTCTGCCTATCTAAGCTGCTGTTCTATCAAAAGGGCCAAGGCAGTTTCTTCATTAACCAATGAAAGTAACACATAAACAAATGACCCTCCTCCATCAAGTCAAACCTGGAAATAACCTAGGTGCCTCTCAACTGAAGATTGGATAAAGAAAATGTAGTACATTTACACAATAGAGTACTATGCTATGTTAAAAAAATGACATCCTGAAATTTGCATGCAAATAGTTGGAATTAGAAAAAAAACATCCTGAGTGAGGTAACCAAGACCCAGGAAGATGAATATGGTATGTACTCACTCATAAGTGGATACTAGCTGTAAAACATAGGATACGGAGCCTATAGAGAAGTTAATTAATAAGGTGAACCCTAAGAGAAACATATATTGCTGCTTTTTATGAGCAGGGTAATTCCTTACGCCCTTTCTTTTTACAAGTTGGAAGCTTAGGTGAGTGTTGTCTTGTCCTAAGATCAATAATCTATTTATTCTATTTCAGATCACATGTTCTTTGAGTTTCTCATCTCTGTCAACACAAGTATAGGCTCCAAAGTTAAATATCTTCATGTTGATTTTTACTTCAAGATTCACATTTTGTATTGATTTTTCACCCCTTCCTCTTTTTTATTGTAGACTTTCACAAAAGTCATTACCAGAAATTATATGACATTAGTCCATCTTGAACTTGCCTTGTCAAGTAAATTACTCCAATACTTTTCAATTTTTTGCTCAGATAGATTCTTACAATAAGAGCAGATGAGAGTCACATTTTATTCTAAAATCTCACAAGAATTTTCTAAAGCCAAGTAGCTATATTATTCCCTTCTGAAACTTCTTAAGTTAGGCCATTTTGTCTTATGTGGCATACATCTCAGCTGACCATGTTATATAATTTGTTTCAGCCATTAATGTTGTTGAAATTGATTTTCAATATTTTGTTTCTGAGAGGTGTATATATATATTGATAGTGGGAGACATCAATACTTTGCTCTTAGCAATGGACTGATCATCCAGACAAAATAGACAGAGAAATCCTGGTTCTGAAAGAAGGGATGAACAAAATGGGTCTACCAGATACCTGTAAAACATTTCACCAAAACACAAAATAATATCCCTTCTCTTCAGCACATCATATGACTCCAAAATTGACTCACACTCAGGCACAAAGCAAGTCTCAACAAATATAAGAATATTGTAATACCCCCTAGATCATATTAGACAACCACAGAATAAAGCTGGATGTCAACAACAACAGAAACAACAGAAAGCCTGTAAACTCATGGGAGCCCAACAACTGTCTACTCAATGACTACTAGGTCAAGGTAGAAATAAGGAAATAAATTAAAGACTTGCTAGAATTCAATGAAAATGAATGCACAATGTGCCCACATTCATGGGACACAATGAAAGGAGTTCTAAGTTCATAGCACTAAGTATCTACATAAAGAAATTGGAGCGATCTGATAGTAGCAATATAGCAGTACAACTGAAAATTTAGGTAAAAATATACCCAAGCATACCCAAGTGGAATATATAGAAGGAAGTCATCAAACTGAAGGTTGATATCAATAAAATAGAAACAAACAAACAATACCCCCTCTAAAAAACTAAAACAAAGAGTTGATCCTTTGGAAAAATCAGTAAGACAGACAAACCCTTACCCAAAGTAAGTAAAAGGAGAGAAAATATCCAAGTTATCAAAATCAGAAATGAAAAAGGGGTATAACAGACACAGAGGAAATCCAGAGAATTAATACATTGTACTTTAAGAACTTGCACTCCAAAAAAATCAGGAAACTAAAAGAAACAGATAAATTTCTAGGTTGATACCACTTACCAAAATTAATTTTGTATCAGATTAATAATATAAATAGATCTATAATTCCTAAGGAAATAGAAGCAGTCATTAAAAATTCTCCAACCAAAAAAGGGGGAATGGTTTAGTGCAGAATTCTACTAGACTTTCAAAGATGAGCTAATACAAATACCCCTCAATTTTTTTTTATAAAT
>NW_004949513.1:0-922 GCF_000317375.1 Microtus ochrogaster | reverse complement strand
ACTTGATCCATATAGAACCAATGACTTTTAAACACTACTCAAGTAATTTTTCAATTTCTACAAACTGACTCTGATGTTCACACTAAAGAAGAAAACACACAGAAGTACCACTACAACACTGAAGGAAAAACAGCACTAATACTTCAAGATGTAATGCAAAGATACATCAATTATTGATATTTAGTATTGATGGAAGAACCTTAAGGGATGAATGGCAAACAATAGCATCCAGAAAGATAACCACGGATATAGAATCAGTGAGTCATTGCCAAAATCAAAGGCAATCTCATTGAGAAATGATAGAAAATCTTTTTCAGCATATCGTACTAGGAAAAAATTAAAATAAAACCCTGTCTTTAAAACTTTAACTAAAATGGAACATAATTTTGGGCTCATGGCAAATAGTACCCAGTCATGCTACACTAGAATTTGTAGGAACAACCAGGGATAGTTTGAGAGCAGTTACCCTGTGATATGAGTGAGGAGAGGAAAGACTGATTTCAGTAGCAAAGATAGAATGGAAACAGTTTAGAACTCAGTTTAAAGGAGAGGGCCCAGAGTCCATTCAGGAGGTTCAGCCTCAAGCAAAGAATTTTCCATTCCAAGTACAGAGTAGTGTATGCGTACAGGATTAAAAGCAAGAATGAAAATAGAAATGGCAGAGAGGTGAGTGCCTGCCTACCGGGCAGGCATCAGGGTCCCCTGTAAGGAAGCCCGGACACCTTCAGCTCCTGCGCCAGGCTTCCTGTGCTCTTCTGGATACCGCCCCCCACCCTGCTCCTTTCATCCTTTGGTCACCGGATCAGTGGGCTACGGGTGGCCCTGTTTAGTTGCTGAGGAATCCCATCTGGACGGGTGAGTGTGTGCTATCCAGGGGCGGATTGTTCTGGAAGAGAGCACAAACCCCCCTCCCCCAGCTCCT
>NW_004949512.1:20239-21715 GCF_000317375.1 Microtus ochrogaster | reverse complement strand
TTCTTTCTTTCTTTCTTTCTTTCTTTCTTTCTTTCTTTCTATTATTCATTTATTTATTATATATACATTTTCCCAGATACAGTGGCAGATCTCATTACAGATGGTTGTGAGCCACAATGTGGTGCTTGTAATTGAACTCAGGACCTCTGGAAGAGCAGCTAGTGCTCCTAACCTCTGAGCCATCTCTCCAGCCCAAAGAAACGCTTTCTTGAAAAACAAAACAAAACAGCAAAAGAATGAAAGAAAAGGAAAAGGAAAAAGAAAAAATACAAAACATTGCAGTCTCTTCCCACTCACTCTCTCATCCATTGCCTCTTAAAGAGCTCTCAGGCTGAAGTGGAGACCAGGGTGTCATTCATAACTAGGAAGCAAGAAAGCTTAGGGGCTCACAGGAGGACTGACTACAGCACTTGATGCCTCAACCCTGCGAATAGATGTGATATAAGGCATGGTAAATTACGGGCTTTGGCAGAGCGCTACTCCCCTTTCTCTATTATTATTGCTATGCAATGAAAAGGACTTGGGGGAGGGATAATGTGCAGCGCTGTTATTGAAATCTCACTGACTCCTTCCGCACTCCTTGTCAAATCCCGAATTTGTCAAATCAACTATTGTGAATCTTTGATGTGGGTTGGCTCTTTAGGAACCCAGAGAAACAAGACAGGCCTATCACATCCCAGAAACCTCCCAGTTCCTGACACCTCGCCCTGGAAGTCTCAATGCTATCACATCCAGAAATCTCTCTAGTCCCTGCTAGTGGTGAACTCACTTTGTCTGTCTTCCCCAGGACCACTAATTATTTCTCCATGCCATGTTTTCCTGTGAGATCTGGGGCCAGCTTTCTTTTTCCTCTGTCTGGCCTCTCCACGAGCTCCATTCTCTAGACAACATGTCTAGAACTGAGTCTTTTAGGAACTGAGAGAATGTGTCTTGAGGGCAGTTGGCGTTTCTAGGACACGGGTGACATCATAAAATTCTGAGAGCTCTCAGGATACCGTAGAATTTTCAGAGGAGGGACTGCTGATGTGGTGAGGCACAGCCTTTACCTCCTTGCTAATATTTCTTGCTGAACTGCCCGACCGACTAGAACCTGAGGTTTCCTTTCCAGGAGTCTCTTCTGCGACACAGAGTGAGCCATTCAGGATCTCCTCCTTCCAAAACCAGAAATTTCTCTCTGCTTCATTAAAATCTTTTCACTCCGTCCTTCACACATGGGGAGTTAGTTAGTTGAACACTCACCTTTTTCCATGAATGACCCTTCGTCCCTCTCCTGAACATCTCATATTACTGATTCATACACAGTAATATGAGAAATTAGGCCATGGGGACATGGAAGATGAGGGCTGAGTCCTCTGAAGTGAATGAGCACTTAGGGAAGGCTAAACTTAAGGGAACTTGATTCTGAGTGGCAAGACATGAATAGCTGCTGCCAAGGCACAGATGCAGGCATCGGGCTGAGGCACCAACTGGGCTCTC
>NW_004949512.1:15299-19417 GCF_000317375.1 Microtus ochrogaster | reverse complement strand
GTTTCACGACTTACCAGAGAGCTCCCTCTTGGAAGGGAAAGTCATCGTGATGTCTTACTCTTTTCACTGCCATTCTGATCATTCATACTGAATTAAGTCTTCCACTGTAAATAATAAAGCATATAAGTAAGTAAGTAAGTAAGTAAGTAAGTAAGTAAGTAAGTAAGTAAGTAAGTAAGAAAATACGTGGATGGATGAACAAATAAATACAAAGTTTGCAGTTATTGACGGAATTTTGGTTTCATAATGAATCTCTCTCTCTCTCTCTCTCTCACACACACACACACACACACACACACACAGACACATACACACACACACACCAAAGAAGAAAAAAACACCAAAGATACAATAAATGGAAGCATAGCACCTTTACTCAGGGGCCAGAATGAACTCTCAAAGTTTTCCAGGCTGGGCTATACAGAGAGAGATGCTCCATGTTGGGCTGAAGAGATAGTTTAGGTTGAATTCCCAGCATCTACATAACAGCTCACAGCTGTCTGTAATCCAGGAGCCTGAGAATCATGGCAAAAACACAAATACACATAATAAATTTTTTAAAGTTGGGGGTAGAGACAGAATATAAGAACAAACTGAGAAACAAGGAAAGATAGTGTTGGCTAGTCAGTTCCCTGACAGAAATAAGCACATTATGGAGGAACCACAAAGTTGTTACACTATGTGGGTGAGATGAGGAGAGATTGTGAGTGAGTGAGTGTCCTATCGAACAGTTAGTCCCATAGTTGATGAAATTCATTATCCCAAAACGTCAGCAGAATTTATTCCAAGCTTACCAATGTGTGATCAGCTTGTGACAGGTTGGGCTGGAGATGCTGAGAAATTGGGTTCACCCTGGGAAGCCCTCAATGCAAGAGGGCTCATTCCCATGAAGAGGGAGGGAGGAATCATTCATTCCTATACTCAAGTTAAAGGAAAGTTGAATTTCTATGGAGAGACCACTCAGAGATATGAAAAATCATTTCCTAAAAAATCATATTTCTCAGTCAGTATACAACTGATGTGGTGCTTCTCCTAGATAGGACAATAGCATGCGTGCATGTGTGCACACAGACACACACACACACACACACACACACACACACACACTGATTGCTTGATCTAGAGCAACAGTGCACATGCTGTGGAAAAGGGGACATGGCTAACTTGAATCACAATATGGGTATTAGTCAGTCAGTCAGTCAGTCTTCCCTTCTTTCTGTAGGAAGGTGGTGCATGTCTCTCAGAAGTTACCTGGTTTCCCTCTGCACAAGGTGAAGCAGGGAAAAGCTTTCTAAGCCTTATTCGCACCTATAGAGGATGCACCGTGACGTCAGAGACCTCAGGGAGTATAGGTAGGGGTGTGTGCTTGATGCTTCAGACTCATGTCATTGAAGGGCATAACATAGTCTGGATTCACAGAGATTCAAGACACAGAGCCATAGTCACTTACTAAAAGCCCAGGACACCCTGAGCTAGCTAACAAGAAATTGCAGTCTCAGCATGGCAGTGGTGTGTCCGGGTGGGTGCATGCCTTCAATCACAGCACACACACAGATATCTGTGAACTTAAGGATGGCCTGATTTACAGAGTGAGTTTTAGGACAGTCTAAGATACACAAAAGAAAGTCTTTCTTTCTTTCTTTCTTTCTTTTTTTCTTTCTTTCTTTCTTCTTTCTTACTTTTAATTATTAATTTATTTATTATATATACATTTTTCAGGATATAGTGCCAGATCTCATTACAGATGTTTGTGAGCCACGATGTGGTTGCTAGGAATTGAACTCAGGACCTCTGGAAGACCAGCTAGTGCTCCTAACCTCTGAGCCATCTCTCAAGCCCAAAGAAACCCTTTCTTGAAAAACAAAACAAAACAGCAAAAGAATGAAAGAAAAGGAAAAAGAAAAAGAAAAAAGGCAAAAAATTGCAGTCTCTTCACACTCACTCTCTCATCTATTGGCCCTTTAAGAGCTCTCAGGCTGAACTGGATACCAGGGTGTTATTAATAAATGGGAAGTCAGAAACCTTAGGGGCCCACAGGAGGACTGACTGCAGCACTTGATGCCTCAACCCTGCTAATAGCTGGGATATAAGTCATGGTTAAAATACGGGCTTTGGCAGAGCGCTACTCCCCTTTCTCTATTAGTATTGCTACACAACGAAAAGGACTGGGGGGGGGGGTGATGTGCAGCGCCGTTATTGAAATCTCACTGACTCCTTTTGAATGCCTTGTCAATTCCCGACTTTGTCAAATCAACTATCGTGAATCTTTCATGTGGGTTTTATCTTTTGGAACCCAGAGAAACAAGACAGGCCTATCGCATCCCAAAATCCTCCCAGTTTCTGAGCCCTAGGCCTGGAAGTCTCAAAGAGATCACATGCAGAAATCTCTCTAGTCCATGCTAGTGGTGAACTCACTTCGTCTGTCTTCCCCAGGACCACTAATTAGTTCTCCATGCCATGTTTTCCTGTGAGATCTGGGGTCAGCTTACTTCTTCCTCCCTCTGGCCTCTCCACGAGCTCCATTCTCTAGACAACATGTCTAGAACCGAGTCTTATAGGCACGGAGAGAGTGTGTCTTGTGGGCATTTGGCGTTCCTAGGACACGAGTGACATCACAAAATACTGAGAGCTCTCCGGGATACCGTAGAATTTTCAGAGAAGGGACTGCTGATATCGTGAGCCACAGCCTTTACCTCCTTGCTAATATTTCTCCCTCAACTGACTGACCGACCGAATGACTGGAACCTGATTTTTCCTTTCCAGAAGTCTCTCCTGCGACACAGAGGGAGCCATTCAGGATCTCCTCCTTCCAAAACCAGAAATTTCTCTTGCTTCATTAAAATCTTTTCCCTACTTCCTTCAGCCATCGGGAGTTAGTTAGTTGAACACTCACTTTTTTCATGAATGACCCTTCCTCCCTCTCCAGAATATATCATATTACTGATTCATACTCAGTAATATGAGAAATTAGGCCAGGAGGACACGGAAGATGAGGGTTGAGTCCTCTGAAGTGAATGAGCACTTACGGAAGACTAAACTTAAGGGAACTTGACTCTGAGTGGCAAGAAATGAATAACTGCTGCCAAGGCACAGATGCAGGCATTGGGCTGAGGCACCAACTGGGCTCTCAGCATCTCATCATCAGATCTGTGTGGGAAACTCAGCTCAAAGGAGGGGCCTTGTTCAAAGGCAGAGGGAAAAATCTAGGACAGCACTGTTTTTTCTTTCTTTCTTTCTTTCTTTCTTTCTTTCTTTCTTTCTTTCATTCTTTCTTACTTTCTTTCTTTCTCTCTTTCTCTCTTTCTTTCTTTCTCTCTTTTTCACTCTCTCCTGACTGTCACTGGCTAAGAAAATGGTGGCCTCCATCTCACTGTGTGTTTGTTGAAGGGATAGATGGGATGTGCACATGGCGCTCGCACATAAGCATGCACGCACTTGTATGACATGTACAGATTTGGGGTTCTAATGTTTTCAGAGGATTGTGCTCGCTGGTAATAATAAATGTGCTGGTATATAAGCCTAGAAATAGCTGAATATTAAATCATTAAAACTCTCTCTCTCACACCATTGCCAGCACATCTGAACTGACTGCAACATACAAAAGAAGAAGAAACACGGAAGGAAGACATTTTTCCCTGCTGGACAGGATCTGATCTCTGATCTGAGATGAGAATAAACTCATCAAACGGCTGCCAACAGCATTTCATTGAGAAGAGATTCCACATTTTATTCTCTACAGTTAGTTAGTTATATAGTTAGATTAAGAGGGTCCTGTGAACTGGGGTGTGGTGTGGCTTCTCAGGTCACGTCATATCTGTTCAGGTCAGAGCAGGGAGGGGTGAGGAGTGTCCCATTGGCCTTGACAATAGGCACCACTCAGATGTAAATGTCACGGCCAGAGAGTTCCTCCAAGGGAATTAATGGAGACCCTTGCTTACCTCAGAAATATCTGACCTTGGAAAAGACCTTGAAACTGTGGTTTCACATCTTACCAGAAAGCTCCCTCTCGGAAGGGAAAATCATCGTGATATCTTACTCTTTTCCCTACCTACCGTTCTGATCATTCTTACTGAATTAAGTCTTCCACTGTAAATAAATAAAGCAAGTAAGTAAGTAAG
>NW_004949512.1:13064-13971 GCF_000317375.1 Microtus ochrogaster | reverse complement strand
GAAATTGCAGTCTCAGCCGGGCTGTGGAGTGTGGGGGTGGGTGCATGTCTTTAATCCCAGCACACACGCAGATCTCTGTGGATTCAAGGATGGCCTGATTTACAGAGTGAATTTTAGGACAGCCCAAGATACACAAAGAAACCCTTTCTTTCTTTCTTTCTTTCTTTCTTTCTTTCTTTCTTTCTTTCTTTCTTTCTTTCTTCCTTTCTTTCTTTGTTTCTATTACTAATTTATTTATTATAAATACATTTTCCAGAATACAGTGCCAGATCTCATTACAGATGGAGGTGACCCACCATGTGGTTGCTAGAAATTGAACTCAGGACCTCTGGAAGAGCAGCTAGTGCTCCTAACCTCTGAGCCATCTCTCCAGCCCAAAGAAACCCTTTCTTGAAAAACAAAACAGCAAATGAAAGAAAGAAACGGAAAAAGAAAATGAATAAAGACAAAAAATTGCAGTCTCTATGCACTCACTCTCTCATACATTGGCACTTAAAGAGCTCTCAGGCTGAACTGGAGACCAAGGTGTCATTCATATCTGGGAAGCCAGAAAGCTTAGGGGCTCACAGGAGGACTGACTGCAGCATTTGATGCCTCAACCTTGCTAATAGCTGTGATATAAGACATGGTAAAATATGGGCTTTGGTAGAGCACTACTACCCTTTCTCTATTATTATTGCTACACTACTAAAAGGACTTGGGGTGGGTTGATGTGCATCACTGGTATTGAAATCTCACTGACTCTTTCCACACTGCTTGTCAATTCCCGAATTTGTCAAATCAACTATCGTCAATCTTTGATGTGGTTTGTCTCTTTAGGAACCCAGAGAAACAAGACAGATCTATGGCATCCCAGAAACCTCACAGTTCCTGAGCCCTAGCCCTGGAAGTCTCAAAGCCATCACAT
>NW_004949512.1:10991-12242 GCF_000317375.1 Microtus ochrogaster | reverse complement strand
GGCATCCTCCTGCATCATCAGAGCTGCTGCATCATCAGAGCTGTGTGGGAAACTCAGTTCAAACGACCTTTTCTTACCTAAGCAAAGACCCTTGCTTACCTAAGAATTACCTGACCTTGGAAAAGGAATTGAACCTGCGGTTTCAATTCTTACCAGAAGTTCTCTCACGGAAGGTAAAGTCATCGTGATATCTTATTCTTTTCCTACCGTTCTGATCGTTCTTACTGAATTAAGTCTTCCAATGTTAATATATAAAGCAAGTAAGTAAGTAAGTAAGTAAGTAAGTAAATAAGTAAGCAAATACGTGGATGGATGAACAAATAAATACAAAGTTTGCTGTTGTTGACTGAATTTTGGTTTCATAATGAATCTCTCTCTCTCTCTCTCACACACACACACACACACACATAAACACACATCAAAAAAACAAAAAAAAACAATAAAGATACAATAGAAGGAAGCATAACACCTTTACTCAGGGGCCAGAGTGAACTCTGAAAGTTTTCCAGGCAGGGCTATATAGAGAAATGCTCCATGTCGGGCTGAAGAGATAGTTCAGGTTCAATTCCTAGCATCTACATGGCAGCTCGCAGCTGTCTCTATTCCAGGAGACTGAGAGCCATGGCTAAAACACAAATATGCATAATAAATTATTTAAAGGTGGGGTGGGGAGTGACAGAATATAAGAACAAACTGAGAAACAAGGAAGGATAGTGTTGGCTGGTCAGTTCTCTGACAGAAATAAGCACATTATTGAGGAACCAACAACTTGTTACACTATGTGGGTGTGATGAGGAGAGATTGTGAGTGAGTGAGTGTCCTGTCAGAACAAAGTTAGTCCCATAGTTGATGAAATTCATTATCCCAAAACGACAGCAGAATATATCCCAAGCTTACAAATGTGAGGTCAGCTTGTGACAGGTTGGGCTGGTGATGCTGAGAACTGGGGTTCACCCTGGTGTAATTGCCTTGATGGGTTACAACGTCTAGGGTTAGTAACCGTCTGGCAGGTCAGTTATTCCAGGGTCCCGAAGAGGTGCTATCTGGAAGATATGGGCTAGAAAAGAGGAATGAGGCCAAGCTGGAATTCCTGTCGAAGCCTCAGTTTATTAGAGATGGGGTACAACTTTTATAGGGTATGTAGTTGGGGGGTGGGTACAGGGGCCTGAGCTCTTGCCAAGTAGTTCACGTTGGTCACATGGTCCGGGTTGGTCACGTAGGCAGGAGGTTATCTTCGGTCAGGTCACTGTA
>NW_004949512.1:6058-7597 GCF_000317375.1 Microtus ochrogaster | reverse complement strand
ACAACATGTCTAGAACCGAGTCTTATAGGCACCGAGAGAGTGTGTCTTGAGGGCAGTTGGCGTTTCTAGGACACGAGTCACATCACAAAACTCCGAAAGCTCTCTGGGATACCATAGAATTTTCAGAGAAGGGACTGCTGATGTCGTGATGCACGGCCTTTACCTCCTTGCTTGTAGAGAGAGCCCACCCTTTGGGGGCAGGACAGCCTTCTTCCTGTCTAAATATTGGACTGCACAAACGCTGGTAACCCCTTCTTCCTGTCTCCTATTTCTGGGCATCGCGGGAACTTCGGTTGTGTGAGTGTGCTATTTATATTAAAGTTGCTTTTATTTTATTCCAATTGGCCTGTATTAATTTGATCCGCCTTCACTTGGCGCTCCAACGTTGTGGCCCCATACCCACACCAGGACCCGGCCCTGGCCACAGCCACCCCAGGGGTTCCGGTTTCAGCCAGCGCTGCAAGGCGGAACCTAGTGCAGCTTTGCAAGTGAGATTGGTCGCTGGAGGAAAGCTTTCCACACCGACTCTGCTCGCGACTCCCTGTGCGCGCTCCCCGGCCCAGCGCGCTCCGGCGTCCGGTATCTGCCAGCTCATTAGCCTAGTGTAGCCTTTGTGAGCGACATTGGTCGCCAAGCTTTTCGCACCCACTGACTATACTTGCGACTCCCTGTGGGCGCTCCCCGGCCCAGCGCGCTCCGGCGTCCGGTATCGGGCAGCTCATTAGCCGCTAGCGCCCGTCAAACCTGCAACCTACCCCAAGCGCGAGCGGGCACGCTCTCTTGGGGCTCAGATTACACTTCCGGGTGTGCTTGCCTGCGCGCCCCTGCCCGTCCCGGCGGCGCCTGCTGCTACCGCTGCAGCTCCCTCCTGAGCCGCCACGTGTGTGTGAACCACCACAGCAGCAGACTTGGTCTGATTAAAATAACCTCTTCACACACATTATAAATCCTCAGGCAGAACGATAAATTTCCATTTTGAGTTGTTTCAGACCGGCCCTCCACGTGGACTCAAGTGGACTCTTCCGCCACCTCTGACAGAAACCATTCATTACAGGTAAATTTTCTTCCATATATAAAAAAAAAGATATCTGAGAATACTACCCTCGAGAATTTTAACGGTCTTTTTGAATGTGCCATGTGGGAGATCTTACAAGAGGTGTCTAACACCTCACATCTATGCATTCTTCTGGGATTAGTAATTTTCCTTGGCACTAAATGCTTTGACAGCAAGGATATGATAGAGTCTTTAAGGGACGAATCCAGGATTCTTAAGGTAGAAACTGCACATCTGAAAACTATTGAGGACGAATCTAGGATTCTTAAGGCTGAGGTGGACCAGCTAAAAACTATTGGAGACGAATCCAGGATTCTTAAGGCAGAGGTGGAACAGCTAAAAACTATTGGAGACGAATCCAGGATTCTTAAGGCAGAGGTGGACCGGACAAAAACTATTGGAGACGAATCCAGGATTCTTAAGGCAGAGGTGGAACGGCTAAAAACTATTGGAGACGAATCCAGGATTCTTAAGGCAGAGGTGGA
>NW_004949512.1:0-1335 GCF_000317375.1 Microtus ochrogaster | reverse complement strand
TTGTTCTCAATATTGTTGTTTCATTTATTATTTGTTATTATTGTTTATAGTTGTAGTTAGTTTAGTTCTGTCTTATTTAGACAAAAAAAAGGGGAGATGTAGAGAGAGCCCACCCTTTGGGGGCGGGACGGCCTTCTTCCTGTCTATAAATTGCTGTGCACAAACGCTGATAACCCTTCTACCTGTCTCTTATTTCTGGGCATCGCGGGAACTTCGGTTGTGTGAGTGTGCTATTTATATTAAAGTTGCTTTTATTTTATTCCAATTGGCCTGTATTAATTCGATCCGCCTTCACTTGCTAATATTTCCCCCTGAACTGACCGACCGACCGATCGGAACCTGAAGTTTCCTTTCCAGGAGTCTCTCCTGTGACACAGAGGGAGCCATTCAGGATCTCCTCCATCCAAAACCAGAAATTTCTCTCTGCTTCAGTAAAATCTTTTCACACCTGAACTGACTAT
This sequence comes from Microtus ochrogaster, assembly GCF_000317375.1. Classification (NCBI taxonomy): domain Eukaryota; kingdom Metazoa; phylum Chordata; class Mammalia; order Rodentia; family Cricetidae; genus Microtus; species Microtus ochrogaster. The sequence continues at coordinate 874 of NW_004949512.1, read as the reverse complement.
ACAAATAAGAAGAAACACGGAAAGAAGACATCCCTCCCTGCTGGACAAGATATGATCTCTGATCTGAGATGAGAATAAATTCATCGAATGGCTGCCAACAGCATTCCATTGAGAAGAGATTCCACATTTAATTCTGTACAGTTAGTTAGTTAGTTAGTTAGATAGATAGATTAAGAGGGGCCTCTGAACTGGCGTGGCGTGTGGCTTCTCAGGTCATGTCAGGTCAGGTCAGAGCAGGGAGGGGATGAGGAGTGTCCCCTTGGCATTGACAATAGGCACCAGTCAGATGTTAATGTCAGGGCCAGAGAGTTCCTCAAAGGGAATGAATGGAGACCCTTGCTTACCTAAGAAATGCCTGACCTTGGAAAAGCTCTTGAAATTGCGGTTTCATGTCTTACCAGTTACCTCCCTCTCAGAAGGGAAAGTCATCGTGATATCTTCCTCTTTTCCCTACCGTTCTGATCATTCTTACTGAATTAAGTCTTCCACTGTAAATAAATAATGCAAGTAAGTAAGTAAGTAAGTTAGCAAACACGTGGATGGATGAACAAATAAATACAAAGTTTACTGTTGTTGAATGAATTTTTGTTTCATAATGAATCTCTCTCTCTCACGCACACACACACACACCAAAAAAACAAAAAAACACAAAAGATACAATAAAAGGAAGCATAGCACCTTTAATCAGGGGCCAGAGTGAACTGTGAAAGTTTTCCAGGCATGGCTCTATAAAGAGATGCTCCATGTCAGGCTGAAGAGATAGTTTAGGTTCAATTCTCAGCATCTACATGGCAGCTCAAAGCTGTTTGTAATCCAGGAGCCTGAGAGTCATGGCAAAAATACAAATACACATAATAAATTTTTATAGGTGGGG
>NW_004949511.1:10911-21742 GCF_000317375.1 Microtus ochrogaster | reverse complement strand
AGTCAGGGTTCCCTGCCCTGTGGGAATTCCAAAGTCCTCCCTCTTCCATCCAGGTCTAGGAAGGCGAACATCCAAACTGGCTAGGCTCCCACAAAGCCAGTGCATGCAGTAGGATCAAAACCCAGTGCCATTGTCCTTGGCTTCTCAGTCAGCCCTCATTGTCCACCATGTTCAGAGAGGCCGGTTTGATCCCATGGTTTTTCAGTCTCCAGTCCAGCTGGCCTTGGTGAGCTCCCAATAGATCAGCTCCACTGTCTCAGTGGGTGGGTGCACCCCTCGCGGTCCTGACTTCCTTATTCATCTTCTCCCTCCTTCTGTTCCTCGTATGGACCTTGGGATTCAGTCCAGTGCTCCAGTGTGGGTCTCTGTCTCTATCTTGATCCATCACCAGATGAAGGTTCTATGGTGATATGCAAGATGTTCATCAGTGTGGCTATAGGATAGGGCCAGTTCAGGCTCCCTCTTCTCAGCTGCCCAAGGAATAGCTGGGGACATCTCCCTGGATACCTGGGAACCCCTCTAGAGTCAAGTCTCTTGCCAACCCTAAAATGGCTCCCTTAATTAAGATATATACTTCCCTGCTCCCAATCCACCCTTCCTCCATCCCAACCATCCCATTCCCCCAAGCTCTCCCCATCCTCCCCTTCTCACTTTTGTCTCCCCATCTCTCCTTACCCCCATCTCACCCTCACCCCCAAGTTCCCAATTTTTGCCTGACAATCTTGTCGACTTCCAATATCCAGGAGGATAACTATATGTTTTTCTTTGGGTTTACCTTCTTATTTAGCTTCTCTAGGATCACGAATTATAGACTCAATGTCCTTTATTTATGACTAGAGTCCACTAATGAGTGAGTACCTACCATGTTCCTCTTTTTGGGTCTGGGTAACCTCACTCAGGATAGTGTTTTCTATTTCCATCCATTTGCATGCAAAATTCAAGATGTCATTGTTTTTTTTTTCCGCTGAGTAGTACTCTAATGCGTATATATTCCACACTTTCTTTATCCATTCTTCCATTGAGGGGCATCTAGGTTGTTTCCAGGTTCTGGCTATTACAAATAATGCTGCTATGAACATAGTTGAAAAATGCTTTTGTAGTAAGATAGGGCATCTCTTGGGTATATTCCCAAGAGGTCTGCAGGGGTGTTAAGGGCATGGGCTGTTGGCATACTCTGTATCACGGTCCTCTGCCCTGTGCCAGCAAATTGACACATGAAGCAGGACATAGCCACAGGTGATGGCCCAGAGCGGGAGCTCCCAAAGCAGCGGAGGAAAAAGCAGGCAGCTGACTGGGAAACAGACAGATGCCAGGCCCCCTTTCTGCATAGACAATCGAGAAAAAGGCACGTGTTAAAAGAGAAGCAGGGAGGTAGTGGTGGGGCTCCACTTACAGTGTAAATGTCATCCCAGATAGAAGAGGTTCTTACAAGAGCTGACACCTTCAGCCTTTGGCCCTGTGAAGACCAAATTGTTATAGAAACGGTGATGGCACAAGGCATTAGCTCTCTAAGCCAGATGAATGGGTAATGAACAATCTTTCCAGAAAAATGTAGGCTAGGAGTCACATTCAGCTTTTATATCTGACAAAACTAAAATTATAGTTGGGGTTATCATCTTTTCTTAGCAATTTATTTTGACGGTAATTTGGTATCAGACAGTGTTATATACTTAGTAACATTAGTCAGCCTTATTAAAATGGATCTGATGACACGATTTTTTTCTTTTAAAAATATTTTAAGTTTTTAACTTTTTTGAAAATGTTGGGTGACTAAATAGAATAAGAGATACTGTCTACGTGAATTTCTTTGAGCAAGGTAAAATAGTGATCCTTAATATACATATAATTTAAATAAATCTATAAATGTATAAAATTATATTTGTTTGAACTCTATTACTTTGTTTTATATTTGTAATATTCTCATATTTGGCTAATACATTTATATTTACCATTTAAAATAATCGCACATAATTTTAGTGATTATCCACAAAATTATATACAGAAATATGCATGAATACAATTTTATTTTTTCTGAACAGTAAACGTAATTTCAATTTTTCTCAATTACACAGGATAGTTCTTGTGAAAACATGTGCTAGATGGACTGGCTTAGGCACTAAAGTGTGGTGGCTAATGAAGAAGGCTTTCACTTCCGGTCGTTGTTCCTGGAAACCCTTGTGAGGGGTCATGTGGACTAAGGCATGTCAGTGCCGCTCTTGAGACCCTCTCCTATCCTGTATGGCGCGTAAACTCTTAGTGGGATCAAGCCTTGCTTTCTCCCTTTTCTCTTCACATTTATTTATTTCTGCATATATTTTCTGTGACAGGATCTTACTTAGTAGCTCAGGCTGGCCTTGAACTGGTGGCAATCCTCCTGTCTCCGCCTCTGGTGTAGAGATTACAGCACGTGCTGTAAACATCCCACTCTGTAATTGTATCTTTAAAAAGTATGTTCATCTTAGAGCATTTGGGCTGCTATAACCACCTACCCTGTGTAGCTTATAAACAACAAAATGTCTAAGGGCTGTGGTGGATAGGAAGTTAAGGATCCAGACACTGCAAGATTCAGGTCTGAGGAAAGCCCCCTTGCCCGTAGATAGCATCTCCCATCTGGCTTTACATGGCAGACAGGGGAAGAAGCTCTTCAGAATTCCTCTAATAAGAACGCCAGCCTTTAGGGCTCCACTTTCGTGGCCTAACGGCATCCCAAAGGTCCATTCCCTAATTCCACCACACTGGTGGCCAGGATTTCAGTAGATATTTGGAAGGACACACATAGTGTGTGTCCTTAGTGACCATCGTGACGCTGGTTTGGTTTGCTCTGGATCCCGAGCCTGAGCCCTCTTTTCATTACTTCTCATAGATATGAATGGACACATCTTTGAAGTGTTTAGTAACTTGTGATTTTCTTCTTTCCTGTGTTTCAAGGGTCCACTAACTGAGGTTCTCATGGACTGGAAGCCCCCCCTGAGTAAAGCACTTAATTTTGGGACTAATTAGAAATGGGAGGTGGGGGTGGGGTGGGGGAGGTAGCATCTATGATTTCCAACATTCCTGTTAGACTAGCTACAATTTTTCATAGAAATGTTAGAAAGCTTTCTCAGTTACTGTTCTATTGCTGTGGAGAGACACCATGATCAAGGCAATTCTTTTTTTTAATTAAAATTTTTAACACAATCTTTTTTCATTGTTCATGACTATCCCCATTCCCACTCCCCTCACCTTCCTCCCCCCACCCCACCCTCCATCCACTCCTCAGAGAGGGTGAGGCATCCCATGGGGAGTCAACAAAGTCTGACATTTCACTTTGAGGCAGAACCAAGGCCCTCCCCGCTATATCTAGGCTGAGCAAGGTATCCCTCCAAAAAGAATGGGCTCCAAAAAGCCAGTTCAAGTATTAGGGATAAATCCTGGTCCCACTGCCAGTGGCCTCACAGACTGTCCAAACCTCACAACTGTCCCCCACATTCAGTGGGCCTAGTTTGGTCCTATGCAGGTGTTCCCGCTATCAGTCCAGACAGAGTCAGCGAGCTCTCACTAGCTCAGGTCACCTGTTTCTGTGGATATCCCCATCATGGTCTTGACCCCTTTGCTCATATTATCACTCCTCCCTCTCTCTTGGGCTGGTCTTCCGTAGCTCATCCCAGTGCTTCTCTGTAGATCTCTGTGCCTGCTTCCATCTATTGCTGGATGAAGGTTCTATGATGACAGTTAGGGTAGTCAACAATATGATTACAGAGGAAGGCCAGCTCAGGCACCCTCTTCACTGCCGCTTAATTCTTTTATAAAAAGAAAGCATTTCATTGGGGACTTGTTTCCAGTTTCAGAGGGTTAGTCCATGACAATCACATGTGAAGGAGACAGGCATGGTGCTGGAGTAGTAGCTGAGAGCTTTACATCCTGATCCATAAGCAGCAGGCAGAGAGATATTGGGCCTGGCATGGGCTTTTGAAACCTCAAAACCTACCCCCAATAACATACGTCCTGCAATAAGACCATACCTCTTAGTTCTTCCCAAACAGTTCTAATGACTGAGTGCCAGGCATTCAGACACATGAGCCTATATGAGGGCCATTCTCATACAAACTGCCACATTCCACTCTCTGGCCCCACAGGCTTGTAGTCAGACCATAATACCAACTGCATTCAGTCCAACTTCAAAAGTCTCAACAATGTTTAAATGTCCGAAGTCCTTGTCTCTTCTGAGACTCAAGGCAATCTCTTCACTGTAACCCCATGTAAAAGCAAAGGCAAAAAGTCAATTACATAATCCAACATCCAATGACACAGAATATGCATTACCATTTCAAAAGGAAGGAAAGGGAGCATAGTGAGGAAACACTGGACCAAAGCAAGACTGAAAAACAACAGGGGAAATTCAAAAGCCTGTATTTCTCTGTCTGATGGCAAAGCATTTAGATGGCTGTCTTAGTTAGGGTTTCTATTGCTGTGAAGAGACACGGCAGCTCTTATACAGGAAAACATTTAATTGTGATGGCTGTTTACCTCAGTGGCTGTTCTTAAACTCAGAGGAATATTCCATAAACCTTTGTTAATTTTAAATTCTGGTTAATGGGAATCTGCAACCGCTGATGTAATAAGTCAATCAAACCGAATCAATAAATCCAGGTTTATTCTGAGCACAGCATCCCTGGGTGGCCCCAGGGGAAGTTGAAGAGACCTCCAGGGGAAACCATGAGGTGGGGGCTTTTAATACTCTTGGGGCGGAGCCTCCGATGGTGGGCTTTTTCAGGCGCAGGGTAATGCCCCTGGGGGTGGAGCCACTGATGGCAGGCTTTCTCAGGGGCAGAGTCTGGACTGAGGCAACTCCAGGGGAGGAGGTTTGGGTGGAACCTCCACCTGAACACCCCTTTCTTGTATACTTTTTGACTCTAAAGTAGACCATTTGGCCCAAACTACCAAGTTCTTCTGCATGCAGGGATTGAAATGTGGCCCCCTTTTTGATTTACATTTTCCTAAGCTTTCCATTTTTGTTCAGGCCTAGGAAATCTCTCTAGCCCTCCTCTTTAATAAGCTGCAGGATTAGCTGCGTCCCCGGTTTTGTCCTGAGGTTAGCACTCCCTTTATTCCACTCAGCATCAGGCCTTTCTCTTTAGCTTCTCATCTGCTGGAGCACAGGACTGAGAGTCAACACTTCATTTCTTGGTTCTCTTTTCCTTCCTAACTGTAGATTTTGTGTTTCTCTTTACCCTGCCTGCTCCTTTTCACCGTCGATCTGCATAAGAGCAATCATATATAATCACGTGACCAGGCTATCTTGAAATCTCCTCGACCAAAATTCTTCAAGTCCGTCTTTAGCAGACTTTTAGGACAAGGGCGAAGAGCACCAAGATTCTTTGCTAAAATATTAGAAGAATGGTTACTAGGCCATCCAATAATATTCTTCTCCCCTGAAACCTCTTGAGCTGGGCCCCTATAGTCCGTATATTACCCTCAATACTAATATCTTCCATGCTCTTACCAGGACGCCATTAAGCCCTGCAAATAATGTTCGACTGATTTTCTCGTCCAAAGCCCAAAGTCTTCCATATTCCTCCAACAAATAGCATGGTCAGATTTATTAAAGTAAAAACCCAGTCCCTGGTACCAGCTTCTTAGACACTGTTCCATCGCTGTGAAGAGGCACCATGACAACAGCAACCCTTAAAAGAGAAAGCATTTAACTGGGGGCTTGTTTACAAGTTTCGAGGACTAGTCTGTGATCATCATGGCAGGCAGCACAGAGGCAGACATGAGGTTGAGAGCTTCATCCTGATCTGCAGGCAGGCGGGCAGGCAGGCAAGGGAGTAAGACTGACTGACCTGGCAATGGGCTTTTGAAACCTCAAAGTCCAACCCCTGGGACACACCTCTCCCAACAGGTCTATACCTCCTAATCCTCCACAGACATGTTTACCAACTAACTGGGGACCAAACAGTCAAACATATGAGCCTAGGGGGTCCATTCTCATTGAGACTACCACAGAAGCCCAAAAGCTTCTATGCGTCTCTTTCAAGGGAAAGACAGAGTTTATCTTCTGAAGGAACTATCACACCACGATGCACGTGTTTCCAGCAGGTACATGCTTGCACCTCCAAGGTCATTGGATGGATGAGGCTCATTTTCCTCTCAGAGATCTGCATTTTCTGACCTTTCATACTGGTCTCCTTTCCAGCATCTCTGCCAACTCCTTTCTGCTCTCAAGTCACAGGTGACACTCTGCCTATCTTGCCTGTATGCACACCAGTGGCAGGGATGAATTCCACAGTGAAAAATGAGATCACACAAACAGAGACTTAGCTATGAACTGAGATGATCTGTTCTTCAATTCCACTTAACTGTGTAGAACAACGGTGGCTAATGATCAGTCACTGAGTGCTTACCATACGCCTGCTTAAGTGAGTTAGTTCTGAGTCTGCTAGCATCCACCTTTTCCAGGAGAGGAAATAGACTCCGAGAAGTTGTACAGTTCAGCGAAGCCACACAATTAGAGCCAATCCAGGAACGTGAAACAGGTCTGCCTGCTCACAGAGCCTGAGTTTCTGCAGCAGTCTTCTTTTCATGTGGATGCTTTGGAAGCATTGGTACCTCTCACTGATTGGTTTCCAGCATTTGTGATTCCGAAAACAGGGCATTTTATCATATCAAATGAAGGCAGATGATACTCGGCATTCTTCAAAAGCTGAGTCATATCCCCTTTCCCTCAGTTTCAATCAGATCAGATAACTATACAGGCCTCTCTGACTAATAGGTATAGTCTTCTGCAAGTGTAGATCCAGGGAACTGTGGGTGGCTAGATACAGGTCTCCTCCATCTTTGTTTCCTCCAAGGAAAACCAAACTAAACTTAACAGGCCCCATAACTGTGAGAAATGAAGTTCTCTTGTCTATAAACGAGCCCATTAAAGGTATTTTTTCTCAGACTAGCCTGAATGGATTAAGATACCAGTGCTGCTAGAGCAAATTACCACAGATGTAGTAACCTAGGCCAAAACAAATCGATTATTTCCAGCTCTGGAGATTAGAGTCTGAACTAGAGCTCACTAAGCAGAACACAAAGGTGTTGACAAGGCTGCATTCTGTCCCGGATGTGCTAGAGGAGAGTCTGTTTGCACCTCCCAGCAGCTGGAAGCCATTGGCACTCCTTGACCCCCAAACCTGCCTTCCTTTCTCAAAGCCAGCAGCACAGCCTCTTTAAATGATGCTCTTCTTTTCTCTTACTGTAGCTCTCTCTCTTTTACCTCCCTCTTTTCTTTTTAACAAGTACCCTTGTGAGTCCATTGAGTCAACCCAGAAAATCATGGAAGAATAACCCTGTGATGGATAGTTTTATGTCAACTTAACACAAGCGAGAGTAGTTTTGGAAGGGGAACCTCAATCGAGAAAATGCCCAGGACCAGAAAGGCCTGTGGGGCACTTTTTGATTAGTGATTGATGGGGGCGGGCCCAGCTCAATGTTGGTACTGCCATCTCTGGGCTGATGGTCACAAGATTTTCAAGAAAGCAGGCTGGGCAAGTCACGAGGAGCAAGTCCTTAAGCAACACCCCCCCATGGCCTCTGCATCAGCTCCTGCCTCCAGGTCCCTGCTCCCACGCCCCTCAGTATTAGACCGTGACCAGAGAGTTGTAAACTGAAACCAATCCTTCCTTCCTCAAGTGGCTTTTGGCCATGGTGTTTTATCATAGTGACAGAAGCCAAACTAAGACAATCCTCATCTCAAGCCTCCTACATACTCTCTCTTTTCTAAGAAGTCTTCTTTCCCATTGGAAGGAGTTCTAGATAGTTTTCTGCTAAAGATACAAACTAAAGTCGTTTGAGAGGCGGGAACGTCAGTTAAGAAAATGCCTTCCTGCTGGGCAGTGGTGGCTCACGCCTTTAATTCCAGCACTCAGGGAGGCAGAGGCAGGTAGATCTCTGTGAGTTTGAGGCCAGCCGGCTCTACAAAGCAAGTTCCAGGACAACCAGAAATACACAGAGAAACCCTGTCTTGAAAAACAAAAACAAAATAAAAGAAAACAAAAGCCTCCCATAAGGGCAGGTTGTAGGCAAGCCTTAAGGCATTTTCTTATTGATGATTGATGGGGGAGATTGTCGGTGGTGCCACCCCTGGGCTAGTGGTCCTGGGTTGTGTAAGAAAGCAGGTTGAGCATCCATGAGGAGCAAGTCAGTAAGCAGCCCTCCTACATGGCTTCTGCATCAATTCTTACCTCCAAGTTCCTGCCTTGAGTTCCCGCTCTGACTTCCTTTAACCACGAACAGTGACTTGAAAGGTAAGCCAAACAAACCCTTTCCTCCTCGGTTTACTTTTGGTCATGGCATTTCTTTCTTTTCCTTTTTTTTTTAAAAAAAAAAGTTATTTTTTTGTTGTTTTCAATCTATCCCAACCAGTTTCCCTTCCCTTCCCTTCTCCCAGTCCCAGTGCCGCCCCACTCCCCTCTCCCTGAAATCCACTCCTCTTCCATTTCCCTTCAGAAAAGAGCAGAGGTCCCCCAGGGATTTCACTAGTCATGGTATTTCTTTATAGTAATAGTAGCCCTAACTAAGGCAGAAGGTTAGATATTCCCAGGTTTTGAGGATTAGAAGGTCGATGTCTTTGAGGTCCGTGATACTGTTTCTCAGGATTTTGCTCATATGGAAGTCTGTGTGGTAAGCTCCAAATAGCTAGAAGTAAAAGAATAATGGCACTCCTTGTTCTGCAAGAAGCCTAATAGGTGTCACTGTGTTCTAACCACTTACAATCTTGACCTCTCCTTTCTAAAAAAGTCTGTTATATGTGACAACGCCAAAAACCATTTTATCCCTTAAGCTACCAACTTCATGTCAAACTTGGCTCTTTTCTTGCTTTTAACTCTGATAATCAGTTTTCAAGTCCTGTTCAATCAGCCTGGGGAATGATTCAAGTACATCGCCTCTAACATTGACCTCATCACTTGCCACTTGGATATTGTAATCACTCCCTAGCCTGTTTCCTGCCACCGATCTCGCTCCACTTGAGTCTGTTGCCCTCTCCAATTCTAGAGTTCCCATGCTGAAGAAAGCTTTTCCCTCTTCAAACTACTTATTAGTTCTTGTGTTAGGGCTGACGGCGCCAAAATCTCTCACTCTGCACCTTGTCCAGTCGTGGGTGTGAAGATATATCTACACGGTGTGAAAATACATTGCTGTGATTGCTGTAATAAAGAGCCAAATGGACAATAGCTCATCAGGGGCTATAAGCGAGACTTCTGGGATCAGAGAGGACTCTGGAAAGAAGGAAGGTAGAGACGCCAGGAGAGACAGAGCAAACAACTTTCAAAACTCTAGAAATGACAGAAACAACTGACTGCCTGGACAGTCACCAAAGGTTCCTCTGTAACATTGGGGCATCCATTTTTTTCCCACCTCAAAAGATACTAGCAAATGCCTACAAGACTTAGATCGATGTTCTTTGCCACGTCCACAGCAGTAACTGCCGTGTAGTGACAAATGCCACTGCACTGGCCTGAGCCTGCTGAAGGACTGAGGTCAGAGCTTCCTGGAGCGCAGCCTCAGGCAGTCTCCTGGCAATCAGCAGTCGACATGGGACCTGATGCCGAAGACAAGCCTCCTGCTAAGGGATGGCCTTGGAAGCGAGCCCTCCTGGCACTCTGCATGCTCTTTCTTTGTATATCTTATCTTTCCTGTTCACAGCTGACCAAGCTCCCAAGAATCCCAGTATAGAATGAAACTGATGATCCTCTGAAATCTGCTCCACCATTCATTAAAGCAGTTCTGGAAGAGATAAAACAGACCGCCCCTAACTTAAGTTTGGGAAGATTTTTAGATAATGTAAAGCAGAGAGAATTATTATCAAGTGAGGTTGAGAATGCAATTAGCAAGAACTAGAAAACCCTGGTGCTTTTATACCAAAGATGAGAGAAAAGAATTAGCAGAAAACATGAAACCAGCTTTAGAATATTGGTATAAAACGTCTGATAAGGAATGGATAGCACACCTGGGTACAGTGCAACAAAGTATAAAAAGATATATTAGTGGGGGCTTTGAACTCTGAGGCTTTGACCTTGAGAACCAGCTCTTGCTGATAGACTGTGGCTAATGGTGTGAGACAGTGTTCTAAGAAGTCCTTGCCAACAGCTGTGGTACAAAGAAAGTCCTAAATTAGATAATGCTTAGCCTTGATTTATGTCTAGAACTGTGAGTGGGTTAATGATGTACACATGCCAAGTTCCTTAATTAGTTCTGTATATAAACCTGAACTTTGCAGAGATAAAATTGCAGCAGATTCTCACTACACAGTGTGTCTGTCTGTCATTCCCTTGCGTCGTATCCTGACTTTCCTATAGCCTTCACCCCTGTTCTCCCGTGGATTGCAGTCTCCCAGAGAGACGGTTCGTGGCAGTTCTTACAACTGGTTCAGACATTTTCATGATCATGATGCAATGAGGAAGTTATTACAAAGGACTCAAAATTCTAGAGACAATCTGAAGTGATATCATGAACTTTGAAAGTGTTATTCACTATAACTTGAAGGGTAGGTCCAACCTTCAAGGTAGGTTGTATCCCAGTTATTCTGCATCTGGCTAGTGCCATCCCTGTTATTCTGCATCTGCACTTTATGTAAATGAACTTTTCTTTTTGGGCCACCATCTCATAAAAAAATGACATGGAGACTTGTTAATTATGAAAGCTAGGCCTTAGCTTCGGCTTGTTTCTAAGTAGCTCTTAGAACTAACATTAAGCTGTATTTTTAAACCTGCTTTCTTCCGTGCACCTGTTACCTCGCCTCCAGGTTATTCTGCGTCTGGCTAGTGCCATCCCTGTTATTCTAGATCTGGCTAGTGCCATCCCTGTT
>NW_004949511.1:4042-9676 GCF_000317375.1 Microtus ochrogaster | reverse complement strand
CTAGTGCCATCCCTGTTATTCTGTGTCTGACTAGTGCCATCACTGTTATTCTGCATCTGGTTAGTGCCATCCCTGTTATTCTGCATCTGGCTAGCAACTCAAAAAGAATATTCTGTCTACATGTGGATCTCTGTCTTCATTCCCATCTACTTCAAGAAGAAGCCTCTCTGATGAGGGATGAGTGATGTGTTGATTTATGGATATAGAGCTATGCAGTTAGGAGTCACTTCATTGTTATATTTCTTTAGCAGAATAATAGTAGTAAGCTTTCCCTTAAGCCATGACCTATGTAGTCTCAGGCTCTTGGCCTCATTAACGGTGTCAAGTATGACTTCTTTCTCATAGAACAGGCTTTTACTGTTAGTTGTCCCTCCTCATATTTCTTCCTTTACCTTGCCTTTCGGTCTTCCTACCTATTTAATCATCCTACTCAAGTTTCCCTTTTATCTTTTTATAGCACTGTATTCTATTTCTTCTTCCTTGGAAGGTTCTCCTTTCCCCATGGTCTCTTACTAGCTACCTATCCTCTATGGTTATTTGGATTGAGACACACATGTCTAAAGCTTAAAAGTTAACTTATAAGAGAAAGCATTCAATATTCAATATTTTTGTGGGGGTCTGGGCTTATTCATTCAAAACAATTGTTTCTAGCTTCATCTATTTACCCAAAAACTTCATAATTTCATTTTTCTTAACTGCTGAATAATATTCCATTGTGTAAATGTATCATATTTTATTTATCTATTCATCATTTGATGGGAATCTGGGCTGTTTCCATTTTCTGGGTATTATGAAAGAGCTATTGCAGATTATTAGTTAAAGATGATTACATTTTTTTGTGCTGGGGGAAATTTGTTTAAGATTCAAAGACGTGCTGCATGCTTTTATGTTGCACTTGTTTAACTGTAAAACTGTGTTACTGTGCCTGTCTAAAACATCTGATTGGCCTAATAAAGAGCTGAACAGCCAATAACTAGGCAGGAGAAAGGATAGTTGGGGTTGGCAGGCAGAGAGAATGAATAGAAAAAATCTGGGAAGAAGAGATCTAGAAGCAAGAAAAGACGGGGTCAGCCACCCAGCCACACAGCCAGCCACGGAGTAAGAGTGAAAGCAAGATACACAGAAGTAAGAAAGAAAAAAAGCCGAGAGGCAAAAAGTAGATGGGGTAGTTTAAGAAAAGCCAGCTAGAAACAAGCTAAGGCCGGACATTCATAATAATCAGACTCCGTGAGTTTTATTTGGGAGCCGGGTAGCAGGCCCCAGAATGAGCAAAAGAGTAAAAAACAACCGATGACAGTTTGGTGCCCAACATGGGCCCCACATTTCCATACAGGGCCTGAGAAAGCTGACAAAAGAGGACACATCTGCTTTGAGAAGTGCTACTGTTTAGACAGCAGAGTAGCACCAAATAGAAAGTACACGCTAAATAAAACCTGGGCAGCTCAAGCATTCTAGATCTCTGGGAAGGTTGAATGTAGATCTCAGTCACCTACCTGGGCGGCATGAGCTTTAAGCTTGGCTCTCACAACCCAAGAAGTGGGGTTGAGAGCTGTGAGCTGCAGGAAGGATTCAGGTGTAGCTTAGCAGTTTAAAGTTTGCTCTTGTGGTCAAGAAGGAGGAGAGATACTCAGTAAAAGAGGTCCAGACGGAGCAAAACTCTAAGCAGGTTCCAGGGTGCTTTACACTGTGCATAGGCTTAAGAAAGAAAGAGTATATGTATAGACAGTCATAGAAAGAAATAGTTTTAAAAATAATAAAGTCTTTAAAGAGAGTAAAAGTAATAGAAAAAAAGAGCCACGGAAGATGGGAAACACACAGGGAGTTTGGGTCATATATAGTATTGTGTTGATTGTGAATGCTGATGAGCAAAAGACATCTGTTGACAGACATGGGATTGTGAGCAGGACTGCTAAACTGAACCAACCTAGATATTTTAGGGCTATCTTAACTTTAAAAAAGAAGTCAAAAATACATTTTTCAAAGGGAAGTTAAAAATGCTTTGGAGAAGAGGTTTTGCCTTTGTTTCCACAAGAAACAAGAGACTGTGGATTTGTTCCATGTTAATAATCCTGGTTTGATCAGGGGAGACCTCCTGAAACTTGATAGATCAACAAAGGTAATAGCTGGTCTTCCCAGGACTTGGCCATTATCTAAGATTTTCTCAGGGACACCTAAAGATGTCTTTGCCCACAGACAACAGAATGCAGTTTGAAGAACATGATGCCCACCTTCCCAAGGAGGGTGTGGGAGGCTTTTATTTATTTGGTGGCTTATAAATGTGTGTTATCATTTAGGGAAATAAAGGAATATGGGATAAAAGGCAGCTATTAATCTCAAACATTTTGCATTGGCATGGATTTTGGTATATGGGTACACATTTAAAGTTAATTTTGTTACACTGTATATATGCTTTTACTCTATTGTGCTTATGCGGCTCATTTAAAAATGCAGTAATTAAGAAATGAGGTTAGTAGTTAATCTATAATAATCAAACTTGTAGCCACATTACATATGTTTTCAAGGTTAAATAGGTATATTTTAGACAGATAAATGATTTTCTTTTTCCCTTGTTGTTGTCCAGGCACCCATGTCTATTATATTCATAGGAGGTATTTTGTGTAACAGCAATTTCAGGGATTTTTTAAGCTTAAAGACCTTTTGTTTATTTTAGTTCTTTTCAATTTAATTTAATTAATTTATTTTAATACAGGATTTCTCTGTGTAGCCCTGACTGTCCTGAAACTCACTCTGTAGAACAGGCTGACCTCAAACTCAGAAATCTGCCTGCCTCTGCCTCCTGACATGTACCATTATGTCTGGCCACACATTTAAGTTTTTTTTATTGTTTTTCAGATAAATGATTTTCAAACACTTCAACAACCTACAAAATATGGCCTTTAAGATGTTTAATAAGCTAAGGTTTTTCATGATAAGACATATCTGCTTCTGGCAGCACCAATTTACTTCAGAGAAGTTTGCTTTCTTTGTGGCAAGATTAGCCATTTGGGTAAGAAACTGCATTTGCCTTGACTGCTTGATAGTATGTGATATAAACTGGACATGCAGGATCCATAGGAAAATGACTTCTGAACTTTGTCAAAACAGGGTGGGATGATCCTTCAGGGTTCCTGCTTTATGGAAGAGTCTGCAGACATTCTACAGAGCACAGAGGAAAGCTACTGATGAACTTTGCCAATACAGGGCAGGTCAGCCCTTCAAATTTCCTGCTTCACTGTAAAATCTGTCAGATACTCTAAACCTTATAAAGATAGATGTCCCAACATTGCAGAGAAACTTTGGGTGACTGTCCAGGCAACTAGATTTCTCTATTGTTAGGTAATATTAATTCCTTCTGGGGTCTTTGATGGAGTTAAAGACTAAATAATTAGAGTTATAGTTGTCCTTGGTTATGATAGAAAGTAAATTAGGTATACAACTTTAGAATCACTAAGATAAGATAGGTAGTGAAGTATTTTCTCTGAATTTGAATAATACAAATGGACTGAATATGGTAAATGTAATTCTTATTCAATAACATTTTTGTTGTATATAGTTTTACGTGCTAAAATTAAAACTTTTTATTTTTATTTACACAAAATGGGAACAGACCAGCAATGAACATGGATAAGCAAGTATCTCTGTAATAGGATACAGAGATATGCCCTTTGTGTATTTGCCCAGGGTGCTATAGCTGGAAATTGTGGTAAGTCGATTTTCACCTTTTTAAATTTTTTTTTTATTTTTTTAGAAAAGGATTCTCTGTGTCACAGTCCTGGATGTCTTGATTCACAGACATCTGCCCACTTCTGCCTCCTGAATACTGGGATTAAAGATATCCACCACCATGCCCCTCAGCAATTTTCAGATTCTTGAGGAACTCTTTACATTGATTTCCGATTTCCATAGTGGCTGTACCAGTTTGCACTCCTATCAGCAATGAATACGTATTCCCCTTTCTCTGCCTCCTTGCCAGCTTGGCCTGTCATTTGCTTTAATCTTGGCCATTCTAACCGGGGTGAAGTGCAATAATAAAATAGTATAATTTACATTTCCCTGGTGGTAAAAGCTATTGAGCCCTTTTAAAAGGTTTCATATGTATTTGCATTTCTTGTTAGAATTTTCTGTTCAGTTCTATAGCCCATTTTTAATTGAATTATTTATTTTATTAATGTTTTGTTTTTGAAGGTTTTGTTTTTGTTTTGGTATATTGTAGGCACTAATCTTCTGTGGGATGAATAGCAAGGTATATTTTTGGTCATAAAAAATTTAGTTATTTTTAAAAATTCTTTTTAAAGGTTTTCAAGAAATCTTAACAAAAGTGCTTTTAATCCAGTAAAAAATAATGTGCCCAGTTAAGCGGGAGTTGATATGCTCTAGGTACATTGGATTTTTGTATGAATTACTGAAGACTGTATAATTAAAAAAACATTTATCTTAAAGCCATCTATAATTTAGGAGTCTCAGGAACTTATGTGGGATTCTTGTCATTGAATGTCTTATTGTCAGTATATGTCGTTGCTGTATGTAAGTTATAACATTAGAGAATCTTTTAAACCTGTCCAATGACTGGCAACAATGGGGCTAGGAAAACAAAAGTCTATAAGTAGTCAAAGAATCAAACCATTCAAATCCTTCATCAAAACAAAGAAAAACTGAAATGCATAAAGAAACACACACACACACACACACCAAAAAAAAAAAATGGTTGTGAATAGGAACGCCATGTTATGTGTCCACCTCTGTGAAA
Source organism: Microtus ochrogaster (assembly GCF_000317375.1). NCBI lineage: Eukaryota > Metazoa > Chordata > Mammalia > Rodentia > Cricetidae > Microtus > Microtus ochrogaster. Next base: position 4,929 of record NW_004949511.1, on the reverse strand, counting down.
ACCGTGAGACCGGAGCTAACGAAAACAGAAAGAAGTGTTGTAATGTTCACGTTAAGCACACAACAGTCCTGTCAGTGTAAGTGAGGGTCATCACTACGGAGCCTTGGTTGTCGTGGACATGTCTATGCAGCCGCGAACTCACAGAGGTGCAACTGCCTCTGCCTCCTGCGGGCTGTAACTAAAGGCGTGCGCCACCACAGCAAGCCCTTTGCCGCGCCAGCCTGTTCCGGTCTTAAAGGTCCTATCGAGACATGACACGGGTCATAGCTGTCAGCGGCAGTTGCCTTCCTATCAAAATTGGTGGCTAATGACCTCCTAACTGAAGGGCTCTGCGTTTGGGGGCTCTGCTTATACTTCGGTGGGCATGGCTTTGGAAGTTACATGGGTGACGTGGTTCCCCTCCCCCCACGGCCTCCCACTCTGCAGCGGAAGTGTAACCCCCCTATGACCCTCCCCCCAGCGGCACACAGCCGGAAAGCAAGTGTGGCCTGACGTGCGCGCGCCTCCTCTTCGCGACGAACTTCGGGCCCGCGAGGATTCCGCCTGAGAGGCTCCTCTCGGCCGCTGGTAGTCATCGTTGGCGGCAGCGGCCACCCGTTCACGACCACCGCGGAGGACCCACAGGTACCAAATTTTTAGACACTCTTGAGAAATTAGTGTCCCTAGGTGTGTTGGCCATTTTTTTTTAATCCCCTGAGGTACGGAGTATCCCGGTGGCCTCTAGAATTGTCACCTCAGCCGTGTGGACATAGCATACACGACGCTCGCGGGCTCATGGTGCACCCTGTGGCGGGGAGGCCGGATTCTCGTTGTCCACGTTAAATTAGGGTGGCAATGGAGTCCTATGGTATGGGCTGTGGCGGGGAGGTCCTATTCTCGTTGTCCAC
>NW_004949511.1:1328-3882 GCF_000317375.1 Microtus ochrogaster | reverse complement strand
TTAAATTAGGGTGGCAATGGAGTCCTATGGTATGGGCTGTGGCGGGGAGGCCCGATTCTTGGTGTCCACGTTAAATTAGGGTGGCAATGGATTTGTTAGGCATGGCCTGTGGCCTGGAGGCCAGATTCTTGGTGTCCGAAATGAAGGTGACAATGGAGTTGTAGGCCATGGCCAGTGCCAGGGAGGTTGAATTCTTGGTTTTCACATTAAATTAGGGTGGCAATGGAGTCCTTTGGTATGGGCTGTGGCAGGTAGGCCTGAGTTTCAGTGTCTACATTAAATTAGGGTGGCAATAGGGTCCTATGGCATGGGCTGTGTTGGGAAGGCTGGATTCCTCGTGTCCACATTAAATTAGGATGGTAATGGAGTCCTAAGCAGACAGGAAAACCACAACAGTTCATAATTGCCACTTCCTATTGCTGACAGGGCATGTTTTTTTTTTTTCTTTAAGGGTCCTGACTTGCCGTTATGATGGACTGGAGTTTAGAGGAGGCTTGGAAGCGGACAGATGATATTATTGAGAGTGTTCAGCAGCAACCCCCTCCACTGAAACCCACGTCTTGTGGGGAAAAATCTCTTCAGGAAAAACTGTATGACATTTATGTGGAGGAGTGTGAAAAGGAGCCAGAAGCAGAGGGCCTTCGAAGCAATGTCAGCTTGCTAGAGAAGCTTATGAAGAGAGAGCCATTGCCATGTTTAGTGGTCAGCCTGTACCCAGAAAACCAGGGCTATTCTCTCATGCTCAAGGATAAAGATGGAGTCCTTCTAGAGCCCTATCCAGGGCCGTGTGTAGGACAGAAACTACTTGAATATTTGGATGCTGAAGAGTTACCTTCTTTTCTGATTGATATCCTGGAAAAGTCTCCTGTGAATGTTTTTCACAGTGGCTGTGTCATAGCAGAAATCCGAGACTACAGGCAGTGTGGTGACATCTACCCTCCCAAGGAGCCTGCTGCAGAGGCTGCTGTGTCCTCTCCTGCTTGCCAAGTCCGGCATATTCTCTTACGTCCAACGATGCAGTCTCTAGTAAGCGATGTCGAGTCCATGACAAGTGACAGCAGTCAGTGGACCCAGGAAGAAAAACTGGAGCTTGAGAGCCAACTGATTTTAGCTACAGCAGAGCCACTGTGTCTGGATCCTTCTGTTGCTGTCACCTGCACGGCCAACAGATTGCTGTTTAATGAGAAGAAGATAATGATAGACTCCATGAAAAAATCCTTCGTGGGTCATGAGTGGTCCTGTCTAGACCTGGAGGAAGAAAAGCATGCATGTACATTTCCTCCTGATGTTGCAACAATGATCGCTTGCAGAAAACAAGCAGAGATCAAACCAGGTGACCCATACGATCTGAAGATCCCTGAAGCAGGAAAGTGTGTAGATACATGGAAGCAGAGACCCTGTGAACTGGTGGCCCCTTCAGAGGTGGATGTGCAGAAATACGCTAAAGGGAAGCAGTCTGTGCCCCATGGCGATGACTCAGAATCCACAGCCTGGCCAGATGAGTCAGAATTCACAGCCTGGCCAGATCCTGAGGTAACATGTGGTTATTTATTTGATTATGAAAAGGGCTGTCATCCACGGGAAACAGAGCCAAGTGTGATGCAGTCCCTTAGTCACCCAGTTTTTTCTTCTGAAATAGGGTCACCGACAGAGGACAGATGTGATAGTCAGATGTTTCTTCCCCAAGTTGCCCTAAGTGGTTGTTTACTTGGTTCTATAGCTGGGGGAAAGATTGAGTCTGGGAAGGCAATGGATGTGTGCCAAGGGTCTGCCCAGAGCCAGGCTGAATGCCTAAGCAAAGAGCTGCAGGGATCCAATGACTCCATCTGTCTTGGCCAGCCCTCCCAAGGGATGAAGGCCAATTCCCCATCAGTGACATCCCCAGTCTTAGAGACAAGAGTGAAGAGCCCAGCTCCACTGTTCACACTACCCTCCACCTCAGATAAGGGCTCTTCAGTACCCAATCCTCCCTCAATAGCAGTCAGAGGTAGGAAGCTTCCAAGACTTGCTCCTTCTCTCCAATCAGCTAGTCTTCCTCAGCAAACTTTGTGGGGAATGAGCAGTATCAATACCCTTGCTGCAGCTGTCCAGCCCTCTGCCAGCTCATCAGAAAGCCATCCAGTCACCCAGAGCCCCAGCAGTGGTACTGCCCAAAATGTTACCAATTTGTTTAGCCTAGCACAGGGATTCCCTGGTTTGAAGAGAGGTTCATCCCAGGTGCAGAGCTTCCCCACTAGTGTCCCAGCATTTACAGAAACCTCTTCCAGAGACGTTCTGTCTCCTATAGGTCAGATGCCCAGTACCCAGACCAGCACACCACAGGGCTCTGTGCAATTAATTCTAAAAAGTACTTCAGGCCCCATAGCTGTCAGGATTCCAACTGGCACTGTCATTTTTTGCCCAGAGTCACAAACACAGCAGCCACAGCAACCACACCAACAGCCACAGTCATGGCTGTATCCACAGCCAGAGCTGCAGCAGCCCCAGCAGCCCCAGCAGTCCCAGCAGCCCCAGCAGCCCCAGCAGCCCCAGCAGCCGCAGCAGCCCCAGCAGC
>NW_004949511.1:0-837 GCF_000317375.1 Microtus ochrogaster | reverse complement strand
CAGCAGCCCCAGCAGCCCCAGCAGCCCCAGCAGCCCCAGCAGCCCCAGCAGCCGCAGCAGCCCCAGCAGCCCCAGCAGCTCCAACAGCCCCGGCAGCCCCGGCAGCACTGGCAGCTCTGGCAGCCCTGGCAGCCCCGGCAGCCCTGGCAGCCCTGGCAACCATGGCAGCCCCAGCAGTCCCAGAAGCCCTGGCAGCCCTGGCAGCCCTGGCAGCCCCGGCAGCCCCAGCAGCCCCAGCAGCCTGAGCAGCCCCAGCTTTTGTATGTGCTCATTCCAAAACAGCATCAACCACCTAGGGCTCCTATCCCTCCAGAGCCAGCACCACAAACTTACCAGGGCAGCCAGGGAGCTAGCGCTCAGCAATGGGCAGTGCCAACTCAGCAAACTGGTCTCTTTAACATTGCTGAGGCCAGGAGGGTTTGCCAACCTCAGACAACTGTGGTGTGCCAGGTGGGTTCTAGCCAAAGTCCTGGGCAGATCCTTCCTTCACAAAGTTTCCAGCATCCTACTGCCCAGGTACAGCAGCTATGGGCTTGGGGCCAGAATGTGCAGCTGAGATTCCTCCCAAATACAGTGTCTGTGCCCAGAGCAGCCACTCAGACTAGTCATCAGGGCCACACAGATGGCCAGCACAGACATACAGAGAGTGGAGGTCCACCAACCACCCCAAACTCTTAAGTCTTGCCTATACTCCCTTTCTCAAAATTGCAACAATATACTTAAATTTAATAACTTAGCAATAATTGAGAGGCGTATTTGTAAATGATCGTTAAAAACAAACTTCCCCTTCCCCCTTTCCTCTTCCCCTTCCCCCCTCCCCCTCTTCCCCTTCCTCCC
>NW_004949510.1:16551-21950 GCF_000317375.1 Microtus ochrogaster | reverse complement strand
ACTAGTCCTAACCCTAACCCTAACTCTAACCCTAACATTAACTATAACCTTAACCATAACGCTAACCCTAACCCTACCCTAGCCCTAACCCTAATCCGAACACTAGGCCTAGCTCTAACCCTAACCCTAGATGTAACACTAATCCAAGCCGTAAGCCTAACCCTAATCCTCACCCTAACCTTATCCGAAACCCTAACCCTAACAATAACCCTAACCTTAGCAAAACGCTAAACTTTCATCTAGCCATAAACAAGCGCCAAGCCCTAACCCTAACCCTAGCCAATACTCTAATCCAAGCCATAGTACTAACCCTACCCCTAACCCTAATGCTAACAGTAACACTAAACCCTAACCCTCAACATAACACTAACAATAAACCAAACCCGACACCCTAACTCTAGCCCTAATACTAACACTCAAATATTCCTAATAATAAACCTAAAAATAAATCTAACACTAAAACTTACCCTAAACATAACCCTAAATATCATCAAAACCCAAAACCCTAAACCTATCCGTAACGATGAGCCTAACCCTACAATAGCTCTAACCCTAATCCTCACACTAGGACTAGCTCTAACCCTGACCCTAAATGTAACACTAATCCAAGCCTTAGCCCTAACTCCAACTCTAACCCTAACCCTAATCCTATCCCTAAACCTAACCCTAACGCTAACCCTAATTCTTACCCTAACCCTAACCCTAAACCTAACCCTAACCTTTGCAATAACTCTAACCTTTCATCTAGCCCTAACCATAAGCCTAGCCCTAACCCTAACGCTAGTAGTAGGTCTAAGCTTAAACCTAGCCATTACACTAATCCAAGCCCTATTCCTAACCCTAACCCTAACCCAAACCCTAACCCTAATCCTAACCATAATCTTTACCCTAATGCTAACACTAACTCTACCCAACCCTAACCCTAATCCTAACACCAGGCCTAGATCGAACCCTAAGCCTAGATGTAACACTAATCTAAGCCTTACCCCTAAAACTAACCATAACACTATCCCTAACACTAACCCTAACCTAACCCTAGCTCTATCCCTTACTCTTACCCTAACCTTAACCTAACCCTATCCCTAACCCTAATCCTAACCCCAGCCCTAACCTTACCTATAACTCTAGGCTTAAATGTAGCCCTAACCATAAGCCTAGCACTAACCCTAACCCTAGATATTACACTAACCCTAATCTTAACCCTAACGCTAACAATAACGCTTCCCTAGACCTAATCCTAAACCTAGAACTAGGTCTAAGCCTAACACTAGCCATCACACTAATCTAAGCACTAGTCCTAATCCTAACCCTAGATGTAACACTATCCATGCCGTAGCCCTAAAATTAACCCTATCCCTAACCCTATCCCTAACCGTTACCCTAACCGTGACCTCAACCTTAACGCTAACCCTAACTATACCATAGCCCTAACCCTAATCCAAACACTAGGCCTAAACCTAACACTAACGCTAGATGTAACACTAATCCAAGCCTTAGCCCTAATGCTAACCCTAACACTAACCCTAAACCTAACCCTAATGCTAACTGTAATCTTAACCCTAACACTAACCCTAACCCTACCCTAGCCCTAACCCTAATCCTAATATTAGGCCTAGTTCTAACACTAACCCTAGACGTAACACTAATCCAAGCTCTTACGCTAAAACTAACCATAACACTTACGCTATCCCTAACCCTATCCATAACAGTAACCCTAACCTTAGCAATAACTCTAACCTTTGAACTATCCCTAACCATAAGCCTAGCCCTAACCCTAACCCTAGGCATTACACTAATTCAAGCCCTAGTCCTAAACCTAACCCTAACCCTAACCGTAACACTAAACCCTAAACCTCACCATAACCCTAACAATAAACCAAACCCTATACCCTACACCTAGCCGTAATCCTAACACTAAAATATACTTAATAATAAACCTAATAATAACCCTAACACTAAAACCTCTCCTAACATTGACCCTAAAAATAAACCAAACCCTAAACCCTAACCCTAACCGTAATCTTAACCCGAACGCTAACTCTAACCCTGCCCTAGCTGAAACCATAATCCTCACACTAGGCCTAGCACTAACCCTAACCCTAGATCTAATACTAATCCAAGCCGAAGCCCTAACACTAAGAATAACTCTAACCCTAAATTTAGCTCTATATCTAACCATAATACTAACCCTAACGATAATCCTAACCTAACCTAAACATTAACCATAACCTTAGCAATAACTCGAAACTGAGATCGAGCCCTAACCATAAGCCTAGCCCTAAACTAAACCTAGCACTATGTCTAAGCCTAACCCTAGCCATTAAACTAATCCAAGCCCTACTAATAACCCTAACCCTTACTCTAACCCTAACCCCTAACCCTAACCCCTAACCATAAATCTCTAGCCCTAACCATAGGCCTAGCCCTAACCCTAACCCTAGAAATTACACTAATCAAAGCCCTAGTCCTAAACCTAACACTAACCATAAACTAACACTAACATTAATATTAAACCCAAGCCTAACAATAACCCCAAAAATAAAACAAAACCTACCCTAAATCTAACTGTAATCTTAACCCTAACGCTAACCCTAACCCTACCCTAGCCCTAACCCTACCCTAGCACTAGGTCTAAGCCTAACACTAGCCATCACACTAATCCAAGAACTAGTCCTAACCCTAACCCTAACCCTAACCCTAACCCTAACCCTAACCCTAACCCTAACCCTAACCCTATCCCTAACCATAACCCTATCCCTAACCCTAAACCTAACCCTAACCCTAACCTTGACCTTAACCTTAATGCTAATGCTAACCCTACCCGAGCGCTAACCCTAATCCTAACACTAGGCCTAGACCTACCCCTATATGTAACACTAATCCAAGCCGTGACTCTAACCCTAACTTTAACACTAAATCTAACAATAACTCTAACCGTAGTCTTAACCCTAACGCTTACCCTAATCCTACACTAGTCCTAATCCTAATCCACACACTAGGCCTAGCTCTAACCCTAACACTAGATGTAACACTAATACAAGCCATATGCCTAACCCTAATGCTAACCCTATCCCTAACCCTAGACCTAACCCTAAACCTAATGCTAACCCTAAACTTAGCAATAATTCTAACCTTTGATCTAGCCCTAATCATAATACTAACCCTAACACTAACTCTAGCCATTACACTAATCCAAGCCCTAGTCCTAACCCTAATACTAACCCTAATCCTAACGTTAACCCTAACCCTAACCCAAACCCTAACCTTAAAAAAACTTTGATCTAGCCCTAACCATAAGCCTAGCTTTAAACCTAAACCTAGCCATTACACTAATCCAAGCCCTTGTCCTAACCTTAAGCCGAACACCAACCCTAACAATAACCTTAAAACTAACCCAAACCATAACAATAACTCTAACCATTGATGTAGCCCTAACAATAAACCTAGCCCTAGAACTAGGTCTAAGACTAACCCTAGCCATTACACTATTCCAAGCACTAATCCTAACCCTAACCTAACCCCAACCCTACCTGTAATCTTAACGCTAATGCTAACCCTAACCCTAACCTTAAACTTAGCAATAACTCTAACCTTTCATCTAGCCCTAACCATAAGCCTAGCCCTAACCCTAACCCTAGCCAGTACACTAATCCAAGCCCTAGTACTAACTCTACCCCTCACCCTAACACAAATGCTAACCGTAACGCTAAACCCTAACCCTCACCATAACCCTAACAATAAACCAAACCCTACACCCTAACCCTAACCGAAACCCTAATAATAAACCAAACAATAAACCCTAACCCTAACGCTAACCCTAACCCTACAATAGCTCTAACCCTAATCCTCAAACAAGGCCTAGTTCTAACCCTAACACTAGATGTAACACTAACCCTAACCCAAGCACTAACCCTAACCGTATCCCTAACCCAAGCAGCTAACCCTAACCCTAACCTTAGCAATAACTCTAACCTTTGATCTAGCGCTAACCCTAAGCCTAGCCCTAACCCTTACCCTAGTTATTACACTAATCAAAGCCCTAGTACTAACCCTACCCGTAACCCTAACCGTAACTCTAAGACTAAATGTAACACTAAACCCTAACCCTCACAATAACCCTAACAATAAACCAAACCCTACAGCCTATCCCTAGACCTAATCCTAACACTGAAACATACCTAATAATAAACCCAACACTAACCCTAAAACTAAACCCTACCTTAAACATCACCCTAAAAATAAACCAACCCTAAACCCTAACCCTAACCCTAACGCTAACCCTAACCTTAAGCATAAGCCTAGACGTAAACCTAACCCTAGCCATTACACTAATCCAAGCCACAGTCCTAACCCTAACCTTAACCCTAACCCCAACCTAACCCTTACCATTACCCTAACCGTAACGCTAATCATAACACAAAACCCTAACCCTCACCATAACCCTAACAATAAAACAAACCCGAAACCCTAACACTAGACCTAATCCTAACACTAAAATATACCTAAAAAAAAAATTAACACTAAACCTAAAACTAAAATCTACCGTAACGATAACCCTAAAAATAAACCAAACCCTTAACCCTAACTCTAACACTGATCTTAACCTTAAAGCTAACTGGTAGCCTAACCTAGCCCTAACCCTAATCTTCACAGTAGGTCTAGCTCTAACCCTAACCCTAGATATAACACTAATCCAAGCCGTATTGATAACACTAACAATAACCCTAAACCTAATCATAGTTCTAGCTCTAACGGTAACATTAATCCTAACCATAACACTAACCTAACCTTAAAACTAACCATAACCTCAGCAATAACTCTTACCTTAGATCCAGGCCTAACCATAAGCCTATCACTATCCGTAACCCAAGCACTAGGTCTAAGTCTAATTATAGGGATTACATGAATCCAAGCCTTAGACCTTACCCTAAACCTAACCCTAACCATAAGCCTAACCCTAAACCTAACCATAATCTTAACCTTAACGCTAACCCTAACCCTCCACTAGCACTAACCCTAATCCTAACACTAGGAGCTAGAACTAACCCTAACAATAGATGTAACACTAATCCAAGCCAGAGCCCTAACCCTAACACTAACACTGACCCTAAACCTAACCCTAAACCTAAGCCTAACCCTAACTCTATGCCTAACACTAACCATAACAGAAACCCTGACCTGAAACTTAGCAATAAATCTAAATTTAGATCTAACCTTAACATTAAGCCTAGTCCTAACCATAACATTAAACCTAACCCTAATCCTAACCCTAACCCTAACCCTAACCGTAACCCTAACCCTAACCCAACCGAACCGTAACCCAAACCCTATACGGAACTGATGGAGGAAGGCCATTGGTTAATTAAATAAAGAAGCTGCTTGCCCTGATAGGTTAGAAC
>NW_004949510.1:9893-13107 GCF_000317375.1 Microtus ochrogaster | reverse complement strand
GAGAAAAGGGCTAGAGCTAAAGAGCCAAGCAGTGATTAAAAGAATACAGTGTCCGTGTAATTATTTAGGGTATAAATCTAGCCGTGCGGGCAGTGGGGTGCTGGGGACTCAGCCCCGCCACTCCTATTACTACACGGAACCATAACCCTAAACCTAACCCTAGTCCTAACCATAACCCTAACCTTAGCAATAATTCTAACCTTAGATCTAGCCTTAAAAATAAGCCTAAACCTAACCCTAACCGTAGCCATTACACTAATTCAAACCCTAGTCCTTACCCTAACTCTAACCCTAACATTAACCCTAACCATAATCTTAACCTTAATGCTAACCCTAACCCTACCGTAGCCCTAACCCTAATCCTCACACTAGGCCTAGCTCTAACCCTAACCCTAACACTAATAAAAGCGGTAGCACTAACTATAACAAAACTCTAACCCTAACCTAAACTTAACACTAACCATAACCTTAGCAATAATTCTAATCTTATATCCAGCCCTAACCATAAGCCTATCCTTATCCCTAACCCTAGCACTAGGTCTAAGCCTAACCCTAGCCATTACATGAATTCAAGCCCTAGTCCTTACCCTAACCCTAATCCTAACACTAACCGTAATCTTAACACTAACGCTAAACATAAACCTAACCTAGCACTAACCCTAATCCTAACACTAGGCCTAGATCTAACGATAAACCTAAATGTAACGCTAATCCATGTTATAGCCCTAACTCTAACAATAACTCTAACCCTAAGCCTAGCTCTAGTTCTAACCGTAACACTAACTCTAACCCTTATATAACCTTAACACTACCCTAACCTCAGCAATAACTCTAAACTTAGATCTAGCCCTAACCATAAGCCAAGCAATAACCCTAACTCTAAACCAAAACCTTACCCTAACCCTAAACCTAACCTTAGAAATAACTCTTACCTTTGATCTAGACCTAACCATAAGCCTAGCTCTAACCCTAACACTAGAAATTACACTAATCCAAGCCCTAGTCCTAACCCTAACCCTAACCTTACCCTAAACCTAACCATAATCTTAACACTAATGTTATCCTAACCCTACACTAGCCCTATCCCTAATCCTCAAACTAGGCCTAGATCTAACCCGAAACCTAGATGTAACACTAATCCAAGCCGTAGCCCCAACCCTAACGCTAAAAATAACCCTAACAGTAACCTAACCCTAACTCTATGCCTAACACTAACCATAACCCTAACCCTAACCATAACATTAGCAATAACTCTAACCTTATATCTAGCCCTAACATTAAGCCTAGCCCTAGCCCTAACATTAATCCTAACCCAAACAGTAACCCTCAGCCAACCTAACCCTAACCCAAACCACATCCCTAACCATAACCCTAAACCTAACCCTAATCCTAAACCAAACCCTAACCTTAGCAATAACTCTAACCTTAAATCTAGCCCTAACCATAAGCCTAGACCTAACCCTAACCACAGCCATTACACTAATTCAAGCCCTAGTACTAACCCTAATACTAAACCACACCTAACACTAACCCTAAAACTAAACACTACTCTAAATATAAACATAAAATTAAACCAAACCCTAACCCAAACCCTACCGTAAAAGTAATCTTAACACTAGCACAAACCCTAATCCTACCCTAGCCCTAACCCTAATCCTCACACTAATCCTAGCTCTAACCCTAACCCTAGATGTAACACTAGGAGCAGACATAGCAGTAACCCTAAGCCTAAAACTGACCATAACACTAAATCATAACCATAACCTTAAACCTAAGCCTAATCCTAACACTAACCCTAACATTAGCCATAACTCTAACCTTAGATCTAGCCCTAATCATACGCCTAGCCCTAACACTAACACTAGAAATTACACTAATCCAAGCCCTAGTCCTAACCCTAACACTAAACCTAATGGTAATCTTAAAAATAACGCTAACCTTAACCCTACCCAAGCCCTAGACCTAATCCTCAAACTAGACCTAGATCTAACCCTAACCGTAGATGTAACACTGATCCAAGCCATAGCATAACCCTAACCCTAACACCAACCCTATCCCTAATACTAACCCTAACTCTATGGCTAACCCTAACCCTAACCCTAACCCTATCGTATCCCTATCCCTTGTCTTCACTAGGCCTAGCTCTAACCCTACCAGTAGATATAACAATAACCCAAGCTATAGCCCTAAACCTAACACAATCACTAACCCTAACCTTCACGCTAACCCTAACACTAATATTTACTGTAACATTAAACCCTAACACTCACCATAACCCTAACAATAAGAAAAAACCCTACACCCTAACCATAGCACTAAACCTAAAACTAAAATATACCTAATAATAACCCTAACACTATCCCTAACACTAAACCCTACACTAATCATAACAATAAAAATAAACCAAACGGTAAACCCTAACTCTAAATGTAATCTTAACCCTTACGCTAACCCAAACCCTACCCTAGTACTAACCTAATCCTCACATTAGGCCTAGCTCTACCCCTAACCCTAGATGTAACACTAATCCAAGCAGTATCCCTGACACAAATGCTAACCCTAACCCGAGCTCTAGCTCTGACCGTAACACTAACTCTAACCCTAACCCTAACCTAATCTTAACACTAACCACAACATTAGCAATAACTCTAACCTTACATGTAGCCCTAACAATAAGCCTAGCCCTAAACCTAACCCCAGCACTAGGTCTAAGCCTAACCCTAGCCATTACACTAATCCAAGCACTAGTCCTAACCCTAACCCTAACCCAAACCCTGAACATAACCATAACCGTAACCGTAAACTTAACCCTAACTCTAATCCTAAACTTACCCTAGCAATAACCCTAATCCAAACACTAGGCCTAAACTTAACCATATCCGTAGATGGAACACTAATCCAAGCCCTAGTCCAAACCCTAACACTAACACTAAACCTAACCCTAACTGTAATCTTAACCCTAATGCTAACCCAAACCCTGCTCTAGCTCTAACCCTAATCCTAACACTAGGCCTAGATCTTATCCTGAACCTAGATGTAACACTTATCCAAGCTGTAGCCCTAACCCTAACCCTAACACTAACCCAAAACTTAATCTAACCCTATCTCGAACCCTAACCATAAACCTAAACCTAACCCTAAGTTTAGCAATAACTCTAACCTTAGATCTATTCCTGACCATAAGCCTATGCCTAACCTGACACTAGAAATTACA
>NW_004949510.1:5742-9538 GCF_000317375.1 Microtus ochrogaster | reverse complement strand
TTAAAGAAAAGTCTAACCTAAGATCTAGCCCTAAACATAAGCCTAGCCCTAACCCTAACACTAGAAATTACACTAATCCAAGCCCTAGTCCTAACCCTAACCCTAACCCGAAACCTAACGGTAATCTTAGCAATAACGCTAACCCGAAACCTACAATAGCCCTAGCCCTAATTCTCAAACTAGTCCTAGATCTGACCCTAACCGTAGAAGTAACACTGATCCAAGCCATAGCATAACCCTAACCCTAACACCAACCTTATCCCTAACCCTAACCCTAACTCTATGGCTAACCCTAACCCTAACCCTAACCCTATCCTAGTCCTAACTTTAGTCCTCACACTAGGCCTAGCTATAACCCTAACAGTAGATATAACAATAACCCAAGCTATAGCCCTAAACCTAACCCTATCCCTAACCCTAACCTTTACCCTAACCCTAACACTAATATTTACCATAACACTAAACCCTAACATGCACCATAACACTAACAATAAAAAAAAACCAACACCCTAACCATAGCACTAAACCTAACACTAAAATATACCTAATAATAACCCTAACACTATCCCTAACACTAAACCCTACCCTAATCATAACAATAAAAATAAACCAAACTGAAAACCCTAACTCTAAATGTAATCTTAACACTAACGCTAACCCTAACCCTATCCTAGTACTAACCATAATCCTCACATTAGGCCTAGCTCTAATCCTAAACCTAGATGTAACACTAATCCAAGAGTATCCCTGACATTAACGCTAACCCTAACCCGAGCTCTAACTCTAACCGTAACACCAACCCTAACCCTAACCTAATCTTAAAACTAACCATAATATTAGCAATAACTCTAATCTTACATGTAGCCCTAACATTAAGCCTAGCCCTAAACCTAACCCCAGCACTAGGACTAAGCCTAACCCTAGCCATTACACTAATCCAAGCACTAGTCCTAACCCTAACCCAAACCCAAACCCTAAACATAACCATAACCATAACTGTAAACTTAACCCTAACTCTAATTCTAAACCTACCCTAGCCCTAACCCTAATCCAAACACTAGGCCTAAACTTAACCCTATCCCTAGATGAAACACTAATCCAAGCCCTAGTCCAAACCCTAACCCTAACACTAACCCTAACCCTAACCCAACTGTAATCTTAACCCTAACGTTAACCCAAACCCTGCCCTAGCTCTAACCCTAATCATAACACTAGGCCTAGATCTAATCCTGAACCTAGATGTAACACTTATCCAAGCTGTAGCCCTAACCCTAACCCTAACATTAACCCAAAACCTAATGTAACCCTAACTCTAACCCTAACCATAAACCTAAACTTAACCCTAATCCTATCCCTAACCCTAACTTTAGCAATAACTCAAACCTTAGATCTATGCCTGACCATAAGCCTATGCCTAACCTAACACTAGAAATTACACTAATGCAAGCCCTAGTCCTAACCCTAAACCTAACCGAAACCCTAACCGTAATCTTAAAGATAACGCTAACTCTAAGCCCACACTAGCTTTAACAATAATCCTAACACTAGGACTAGCTCAACCCTTATTCTAGATGTAACACTAATCCAAGCAGTAGCCCTAACTCTAACGCTAACCCTAACACTCACCCTAACCCTAATCCTAACCCTAACCCAAAACCTAACCATAATCTTAACACTAACGCTATCCAAACCCTACCCTAGCCCTAGACCTATCCTCAAACTAGGAGTAGATCTAACCTTACCCTAGATGTAGCATTAATCCAAGCTGTAGCTCTAACCCTAAACCTAACACTGACCCTAACCCTAACCCTAACCCTAACCTTGGGAATAAATCTAACATTTGATCTAGCCATTACCATAAGTCTAGCCCTAACCATAACCCTAGCCATTACACTAATCCAAGCCCTAGTCCTTACCCTAACCATAAAACAAACCCTAACGCTTACAGTAGCACTAAACCGTAATCCTCACCATAACCCTAACAATGAACCAAACACTACAGCCTAATACTAGCCCTAATCCTAACACTAAAATATACCTAACAATAACCCTAACACTATCCCTAACACTAAACCCTACCCTAATCATAACAATAAAAATAAACCAAAGCCTAAACCCTAACTCTAACTGTAATCTTAACACTAAACCTACCCTGGCCCTACCCCTCATCCTCACATTAGGCCTAGCTCTAACCCTAACCCTAGTTATAACACTAATCCAAGCCGTATTCATAAGACTAACAATAACCCTAACCCTAACCATAGCTCTAGCTCTAACGGTAACACTAATCCTAACACTAACAGTAACCTAACCTTCACACTAACCTTAACCTCAGCAATACCTCTAACCTTAGATCCAGCCCTAACCATAAGCCTATCGCTATCCGTAACCCAAGCACTAGGTCTAAACCTAAACCTAGCCATTACATGAATCCAGCCCTAGTCCTTACCATAACCCTAACCCGAACCCTAACCAAAACCGAAATCTTAACACTAATGCTAACCCTAACCCTACACTAGCACTAACCTTAATAATAACACTAGGGGCTATATCTAACCCTAACCCTAGATGTAACACTAATCCAAGCTTTAGCCCAAACCCTAAACCTAACCCTAACCCTAACTCTATGCCTAAAACTAAGCATAACCCTAAACCTAACCCTAACCTTTGCAATAACTCTAAATTTAGATCTAGCCCTAACATTAAGCCTAGCCCTAACCATAACATTAACCCTAACCCTAACCCAACCTAACCCTAACCCAAAACCTATCCCTAACAATAACCCTAACCCTAACCCTAATCCTAACCCTAAACCTAAGCCTAAACTTAGCAATAACTCTAACGTCACATCTAGCCTTAAACATGAGCCTAAACCTAACCCTAACCGTAGCCATTAAACTAATTCAAACCCTAGTCCTTACCCTAACTCTAACCCTAACCATAATCTTAACCTTAATGCTAACCCTAACACTACCCTAGCCCTAACCGTAATCCTCACACTAGGCCTACCTCTAAACCTAACACCAGATGTAACACTAATCCAAGCGGTAGCGCTAAATTTAACAAAACCCTAACCCTAACATAACCTTAACACTAACCTTAACCTCTAGCAATAACTCTAATCTTAGATCCAGCCCTAACCATAAGCCTATCCCTATCCGTAACCCTACCACTGGGTCTAAGCCTAACCATAGCCATTACATGAATCCAAGCCCTAGTCCTTACCCTAAACCTAATCCTATCCCTAACACTTACGCTAAACCAAAACATAACCTTGCACTAACCCTAATCCTAACACTAGGCCTAGATCTAATGATAACCCTAGATGTAACACTAATAACTCTAACCCTAATATAACCTTAACACTAACCCTACCCTTAGCAATAACTCTAACCTTAGATCTAGCCCTAACCATAAGCCAAGCTATAACACTAACACTAGGAATTACACTAATCCAAGCCCTAGTCCTAACCCTAACCCTAACACTAACCCTAAACCTAACCACAATCTTAACACTAACGCTAACACTAACCCTAACTTAACCCTAGCCCTAATCCTCAAACTAGGCCTAGATCTAACCCAAACCCTAGATGTAACACTAATCCAAGCCGTAGCCCCAAACGTAACCCTAACACTAACCCTAACAGTAACCCTCACCCTAACTGTACGCCTAACACTAACCATAACCCTAACTCTAACCCTAACCTTAGCAATAACTCTAACCTTATATCTAGCCCTAACATTAAGCCTAGCCCTAGACCAAACATTAACCCTAACTCTAACAGTAACCATAAGC
>NW_004949510.1:3841-5547 GCF_000317375.1 Microtus ochrogaster | reverse complement strand
AACCTAAGATCTAGCCCTAAACATAAGCCTAGCCCTAACCCTAACACTAGAAATTACACTAATCCAAGCCCTAGTCCTAACCCTAACCCTAACCCAAAACCTAACAGTAATCTTAGCAATAACACTAACCCGAAACCTACAATATCCCTAGACCTAATTCTCAAACTAGTCCTAGATCTGACCCTAACCGTAGAAGTAACACTAATCCAAGCCATGGCATAACCCTAACCCTAACACCAACCCTATCCAAATCCCAAACCCTGACTCTATGGCTAACCTTAACCCTAACCCTAACCTTGACCCTACCATAGCCCTAAACCTAAACCTCACACTAGGCCTAGCTCTAACCCTAACAGTAGATATAACAATAACCCA
The DNA here is from genome assembly GCF_000317375.1 of Microtus ochrogaster. Taxonomy (NCBI): domain Eukaryota; kingdom Metazoa; phylum Chordata; class Mammalia; order Rodentia; family Cricetidae; genus Microtus; species Microtus ochrogaster. Next base: position 5,172 of record NW_004949510.1, on the reverse strand, counting down.
ATCTATATCCCTAAACCTAACCCTATCCCTAACCCTAACCTTTACCCTAACCCTAACACTAATATTTACCGTAACACTAAACCCTAACATGCACCATACCACTAACAATAAAAAAAAACAAACACCCTAACCATAGCACTAAACCTAACACTAAAATATACCTAATAATAACCCTAACCCTAACCTTAACTGTAATCTTAACCCTAACGCTAACCCAAACCCTGCCCTAGCTCTAACCCTAATCCTAACACTAGGCCTAGATCTTATCCTGAACCTAGATGTAACACTTATCCAAGCTGTAGCCCTAACCCTAACCCTAACACTAACCCAAAACATAACATAACCCTATCTCAAACCATAACCATAAACCTAAACCTAACCCTAAGTTTAGCAATAACTCTAACCTTAGATCCATTCCTGAACATAAGACTATGCCTAACCTGACACTAGAAATTACACTAATCCAAGCCCTACTCCTTACCCTAACCCTAACCATAACCGTAATCTTAAAGATAACGCTAACTCTAACCCTACAATAGGGTTACATAACTCTAATCCTAACACTAGGCCTAGCTCAACCCTAACCCTAGATGTAACATTAATCCAAGCAGTAGCCCTAACTCTAACCCTAACACTAACCCTAAACCTAACCGTAGTCTTAACACTAACGCTAACCCTAACCCTACCCTAACCCTAGCCCTAATCTTCAAACTAGGCCTAGATCTAACCCAAACCCTAGATGTAACACTAATCCAAGCCGTAGCACCAAATGTAAAGCAAACACTAACCCTAACAGTAACCCTCACCCTAACTCTATGCCTAACACTAACCATAACCCTAACTCTAACGCTAACCTAAGCAATAACTCTAACCTTATATCTAGCCCTAACATTAAGCCTAGCCCTAGACCAGACATTAACCCTAACTCTAATTATAAACCTACCCTAGCCCTAACCCTAATCCAAACACTAGGCCTAAACTTAACCCTATCCCTAGATGAAACACTAATCCAAGACCTAGTCCGAACGCTAACCCTAACACTAACCCTAACCCAACTGAAATCTTAACCCTAACGCTAACCCAAACCCGGCCCTAGCACTAACCCTAATCCTAACACTAGGCCTAGATCTAATCCTGAACCTAGATGTAACACTAATCCAAGCCGTAGCCCCAAACGTAACCCTAACACTAACCCTAACAGTAACCCTCACTCGAACTCTATGCTTAACACTAACCATAACCCTAACTCTAACCCTAACCTTAGCAATAACTCTAACCTTATATCTAGCCCTAACATTAAGCCTAGCCCTAGACCAAACATTAACCCTAAC
>NW_004949510.1:3189-3741 GCF_000317375.1 Microtus ochrogaster | reverse complement strand
AGTGCTAACCCTAATCCTACCCTAGGCCTAAACCTAATCCTCACACTAATCCAAGCTCTAACACTAACCCTAGATGTAACAATAGTAGCAGCCATAGCAATAACCCTAACCGTAACCCTAAAACTAAACCTAACACTCAATCATAACCCTAACCTTAAACCTAACCCTAATCCTAACACTAACCTTAACATTAGCCATAACTCTAACCTTAGATCTAGCCCTAACCATAAGCCTAGCTCTAACCCTAACACTAGAAATTACACTAATCCAAGCCCTAGTCCTAACCCTAACCCTAACCCTAACCGTAATCTTAGAGATAACGCTAACTCTAACCCTATACTAGCCTTAACAATAATCCTAACAATAGGCCTAGCTCAACCCTAACCCTAGATGTAACACTAATCCAAGCAGTATCCTAACTCTAACCCTAACAGTAATCTTAACCCTAACGATAAACCTAACCTTAATCTAGCACTAACCCTAATCCTAACAATAGGCCTGGATCTAAACCTAAACCTAGATGTAACACTAATCCCAGCAGTAGCCTTAACC
>NW_004949510.1:0-3089 GCF_000317375.1 Microtus ochrogaster | reverse complement strand
AACCTTAAATCTTTCCCTAAACATAAGTCTGGACCTAACCCTACCCAGAGCCATTACACCAATTCAAGCCCTAGTCCTAACCCTAATACTAAACCTAACCTAACACTAACCCTAACACTAAACACTACTCTATATATAACCCTAAAAATAAACCAAACCCTAAGACTAACCCTAACCGTAAAAATAATCTTAACACTAGTGCTAACCTTAATCCTACCCTAGGCCTAAACCAAATCCTCACACTAATCCAAGCTCTAACACAAACCCTAGATGTAACACTAGTAACAGCCGTAGTAATAATGCTAACCGTAACCCTAAAACTAAACCTAACACTCAATCATAACCCTAACCTTAAACCTAACCCAAATCCTAACACTAACCTTAACGTTAGCCATAAGTCTAACCTAAGATCTAGCCCTAACCAAAAGCCTAGCCCTAACCATAACACTAGAAATTACACTAATCCAAGCCCTAGTCCTAACCCTAATCCTAACCCTAACCCAAAACCGAACCATAATCTTAACACTAACGCTATCCTAACCCTACCCTAGACCTAGAACTAATCCTCAAACTAGGAGTAGATCTAACCTTACCCTAGATGTAAAAATAATCCAAGCCGTAGCTCTAACCCTTACCCAAACCCTAACCCTAACCCTAAACCTAACCTTGGCAATAAATCTAACCTTTGATCTATCCATAACCAAACGTCTAGCCCTAACCATAACCCTAGCCATTACACTAATCCAAGCCCTAGTCCTTACCCTAACCATAAAACAAACCCTAACACTTACAGTAGCACTAAACCCCAACCCTCACTATAAACCTAACAATGAACCAAACACTACAGCCTAACACTAGCCCTAATCCTAACACTAAAATATACCTAATAATAACCCTAACACTATCTCTAACACTAAACTTAAACTTAACCCTAATCCTAACACTAACCCTAACATTAGCCATAACTCTAACCTTAGATCTAGCCCTAACCATAAGTCTAGCCCTAACCCTAACACTAGAAATTACACTAATCCAAGCCCTAGTCCTAACCCTAACCCTAAACCTAACGGTAATCTTAACAATAACGCTAACCTTAACCCTATCCAAACCCTAGACCTAATCCTCAAACTAGGTCTAGATCTAACCCTAACCGTAGAAGTAACACTGATCCAAGCCGTAGCATAACCCTAACCCTAACACCAACCCTATCCCTATCCCTAACCCTAACTCTATGGCTAACCCTAACCCTAACCCTAACCCTACCCTAGCCCTAACCCTAAACCTCACACTAGGCCTAGCTCTAACCCTAACAGTAGATATAACAATAACCCAAGTTATAGCCCTAAACCTAACCCTATCACTAACCCTATCCTTTACCCTAACCCTAACACTAACATTTACAGTAACACAAAACCCTAACACTCACCATAACCCTAAAAATAAGATAAAACGCTACACCCTAACCATAGCACTAAACCTAACACTAAAATATACCTAATAATAACCCTAACACTTCCCTAACACTATACCCTACCCTAACCATAACAATAAAAATAAACCAAACTGTAAACCCTAATTCTAAATGTAATCTTAACCCTAACGGTAACCCTAACCCTACCCTAGTCCTAACCCTAATCCTCACACTAGGCCTAGCTCAAACCTTAACCCTAGATGTGACATCAATCCAAGCAGTATCCCTGACACTAACGCTAACCCTAACCCGAGCTCTAGCCCTAATCATAACACCAACCCTAACCCTAACCTAATCTTAACACTAAACATAACATTAGAAATAACTCTAACCTTACATGTAGCCCTAACAATAAGCCTAGCCCTAACCCTAACCCCAGCACTAGGTCTAAGCCTAACCCTAGCCATTACTCTAATTCAAGCACTAGTCCTAACCCTAACCCAAACCCAAACCCTAAACATAACCGTAACCATAACCGTAAACTTAACCCTAAATCTAATTCTAAACCTACCCTAGCCCTAACCCTAATCCAAACACTACGCCTAAACTTAACCCTATCCCTAGATGAAACACTAATCCAAGCCCTAGTCCAAACCCTAACACTAACACTAACCCTAACCCTAACCCAACTATAATCTTAACCCTAACGCTAACCCATACCCTGCCCTAGCTCTAACCCTAATCCTAACACTAGGCCTAGATCTAATCCTGAACCTAGATGTAACACTTATCCAAGCTGTAGCCCTAACCCTAACCCTAACACTAACCCAAAACCTAACGTAACCCTAACTCTAACCCTAACCATAAACCTAAACCTAACCCTAATCCTAACCCTAACCCTAACTTTAGCAATAACTCAAACCTTAGATCTATTCCTGACCATAAGCCTATGCCTAACCTAACACTGGAAATTACACTAATGCAAGCCCTAGTCCTAACCCTAAACCTAACTGAAACCCTAATCGTAATCTTAAAGATAATGCTAACTCTAACCCTACACTAGCCTTAACAATAATCCTAACACTAGGCCTAGCTCAACCCTAATTCTAGATGTAACACTAATCCAAGCAGTAGCCCTAAATCTAATGCTAACCCTAACACTAACCCTAACCCTAATCCTAACCCTAACCCAAAACCTAACCATAATCTTAACACTAAAGCTATCCTAACCCTACCCTAGCCCTAGACCTATCCTCAAACTAGGAGTAGATCTAACCTTACCCTAGATGTAACATTAATCCAAGCCGTACCTCTAACCCTAAAGCTAACACTGACCCTAATCCTAACCCTAACCCTAACCCTAACCTTGGCAATAAATCTAACATTTGATCTAGCCATAACCATAAGTCTAGCCCTAACCATAACCCTAGCCATTACACTAATCCAAGCCCTAGTTCTTACCCTAACCATAAAACAAACTGTAACGCTTACGGTAGCACTAAACCCTAACCCTCACCATGACCCTAACAATGAACCAAACACTACAGCCTAAAACTAGCCCTAATACTAACACTAAAATATACCTAATAATAACCCTAACACTATCCCTAACTGATGTGGGAATGATTTCTTATTAATAAAGAAACTGCCTAGGCCCATTTCATAGGCCAACCCTTAG
>NW_004949509.1:21354-22062 GCF_000317375.1 Microtus ochrogaster | reverse complement strand
ATTGGGGTGTTTTCTAGTTAGAAATGTAATTCTGGAACTCACAGTACCCAAGCATTTCAGTTTGATGAGGAGAAGAAGAAAATGCTGTTTTTGAATCAAACACAGATGTTTTCATACTATCAGATACATGATCTCCACAAATACCTGAAAACTCAGATCAGATTAGAAGGGCTTGTGATAAACAATAAACATGGAGTCAGCTCCCACAGCTCACTGCCACAACTATTGTATTCAGAAAGGCTTCAGAAGTTACAAAGAAATTTCTAGAACTGAGACTTCAATCATTTCAGTTAACAGCTAGAGATATCACATCAATTAAAAATTTAAAACTATTCAAAGAAAAACAATTAAATAGATGAGTTCAGTAAAGCCTGACAATTAAATTTTCTGTATCCATAAGGGTGGAGGGCATGGCGGATTATGATAAAGATCAGATTTCAAGGAAAAATAAATTCCATTTTGAAAATGAGAAATATAACTTACATTACATAATTGCCTGTTCCACTTTTTGGCCTCCTGCCTTCTTCCTGCCATGCTCTAGTAAACTGTATTTTAGAAAAGGGCACACTATTATAGCATTTCAGAATGTAACAAGATTACATATTTGTAGAATGCTAACCATGGCATACTTTTCAAGCACTGCCTGTAATGAGTGACATTCTTCCTTGAGTCTTTTGTGTGAGTATTTTCCTTATTAGTGGAACTTGA
>NW_004949509.1:20544-21038 GCF_000317375.1 Microtus ochrogaster | reverse complement strand
TAAGATTATTCATTATTTTTATCTATTGTAAGTTATATTTTTATGGAACCATATATGTGATAGTTAATGTGGGCATACTTATGTGTCCTATTAGCTAGTCAAGCAGTATTCAGGTATTTGGCCAGAGAGTCACCAGTTAAGTTCTGTACTATTAACATTTAATTCAGTAGACTTACATAAAGAAAATAACATATCATTTGCATGAGCCTCATCAAATCAACTTGAAGTCTTAAGTGAGGAAATTGGTCCTCCCTGACAAAGGTGAAACTCTGCCAATAACCGTCCTAATGCTGACCAGTGTCAACATCCCCGGTATCTCCAGGCACGTAGCTACCATTGAGGATTTTGAATGTGCCCAGTCTTTGCAAGCACAAAATTCATCTCCTAAATAATTCTATATTGTTTTTCAGGTGGAGGACATTGAATAAGACATTACCATTTTAAGATAACATAGTTGTATTTACAAACTACTTCATAATTTGATTAATGTCAAT
>NW_004949509.1:0-17455 GCF_000317375.1 Microtus ochrogaster | reverse complement strand
AATTAATTATACACTTGATATACAATTAGTTATACAATTGATATACAATTAGTTATCTTAGATTAATGAGGAATAATAGTTTTGTAGATGCAAACATGGTACATGAAACTAAAACCAATCAGGTCATGACAAGGCTGGCAAGTAGAGTGAAATTTAGAATTTTTCCTGGGATTTAAACATATTCAATAAATAAAAATTTCAATAAAAAAATGAAAAATTTTGAAAGTTCACCTTCAGTGTTCATTTTTTTAATGGGTAACACACTGTGTGCAGATATATTCCCTAAATTTTGAAATATTTTCTGTTAGAGAAAATAAGCATTTGATTATTTCATAACCTTTGCATTTTATTCAAGAGTAATGCAATTTAAAATCAGAAAGCCACAAATAAAGTTCTAAGATTATTCATTATTTTTATCTATTGTAAGTTATATTTTTATGTAACCATATATGTGATAGTTAATGTGGGCCTACTTATGTGTCCTATTAGCTAGCCAAGCAGTATTCAGGTATTTGGCCAGAGAGTCACCAGTCAAGTCCTGTAGTATTAACATTTAATTCAGTAGACTTACATAAAGACAACAACATATCATTTGCATAAGCCTCATCAAATCAACTTGAAGTCTTAAGTGAGGAAATTGGTTTTCCCTGACAAAGGTGAAACTCTGCCAATAACTGTCCTAATGCTGACCAGTGTGAACATCCCCGGTATCTCCAGGCACGTAGCCACCATTGAGGATTTTGAATGTGCTCAGTCTTTGCAAGCACAAAATTCATCTCCTAAATAATTCTATATAGTTTTTCAGGTGGAGGACATTGAATAAGACATTACCATTTTAAGATAACATAGTAGTATTTACAAACTACTTCATAATTTGATTAATGTCAATGAAAAATCAAAGGTAGAATGCATGTATTAAAATCAGACAATTTCATGAGAATAAAAATAGGGTTTTACTTTCTTATAAAGGTTTTCATTGTGAGATTATTTTTTTTACATGGATGAATTTTTTTGATAAAATCATTACAGGAATGGAAACACCTAAGAACTGTTTCTTAAAAGGAAATATTTTTGCTGATGTCTGCTGATTTTATTTCTAAATCTCCACAATGACAAATATAAAATCTTATTTTAATCTAATTTGAACTGTATAGAAGAAATAAATTTTTAAATATTTAAATAAAAATATATGTTTCATTTTCACTTCCTGTTAAATTTTATGAGAAGAAAACAACATGATTTATATGTTATTAAATTATCTAAAAGATAAGGCATCATGTTATGAATATTATCTAAAAAATAGTTGTATTCTTTCCCAGCATGCATTTTACAACATTAAATCTGATGTTAGATAAATATTTATTCTTGTTTGAGCCACATAATTAAGCAAAAAGACCCAGCAATCGTACATTCTGCCTGTTTGATCTATGCCTTTATCACACCATCAGTCAAATTAGAGCATTGATTAGAGATTGCATTTCTCATACATCAAATGGCTATCATTAGTAAATAATAATTTCTGTTTGAAAGGAAATATTGTAATTTTCATGAGCAACTATTAGTGCTATTTAATATTTTTCTTATTGCCTTCGATTTTTTTCCTTGATGTATTGTTTTATATATTTTAAATGAGTAATTTACAAAGTTGACAATTTACAATCTATCAATACAAAGAAGAAAACGAAGTTGTTAAAATCAACTACAAAACAGAAATGTTTTTCAATTCTGTGCACAAACCAAGTGGCTATTATGTAGTTAACACAAAACAGAGAGTTCAGTTATTCATTATTTTCATCAATTAATTATATCCAAAGAGTTCCATATGTAACAAAAATGTATTAGAAAACCCATGAAAATACACCTTTTCCCTTTCATCCTACCTGTTCCTCTCTCCAGATATTCTTGAAATGCCTTAGCTCTTTTTCGTACTAAAATGGCTGTTTTGCAGCCTCCTGTGTTTCCTACTATATTTTCTGAGCACTTTCATCCCATTTCCCTTTGACAAAGCAATCCATCAAGCACTATTACTACAAAGTTGTTGTATCATTTTGAAAGGTATCAGAATTTGACATGGCTGGCTTGTGGAATATTTGAATAGTACTACAGAAAACAGTTATTATTTTTTCCTGCTTTCAGTTCAATTATAAAGCAGCCTCCATACAGACCTTTGGTGGGTTTACGTGATCATTATTAAGTCATTCAAACCTAAGAAAACTTGAGGTAGAAAAATCGTCATTATATGAAATTAAATTTCGAATACAATCTTCATAATATATAAGAGTAAGGTGTTTAGTGGATAAAATTACCCTTTTTTCAACTTATATTTACTCCCCAGAATACATGTAAGGTTATGTCCCTCCTACAAAGAGGTGGAAGGCAAAGACAAGAAAATCCTAAGAATATTTCGGTATAAGTAACCCTAAATAAGCAACAACAAAACAATGTTCTCTGCCCCAAAATTGTGAAAGATAAAGACCAAAACGTGAAGCAATAAAGTGATACATGTTATCACCCCCACACCCCCACACATCTAATATACAAACAGGTAAAAAAATAAAATAGAAACATGTAAGGTGGTATCATGTACTTTAGGCATGCACTGGCCTTGCTCCAACGTTTCTGTTTCTGTAGAAGAATCACAAATTGCCATTCCTCTTTTTTTCTCTCTCTCCTCTGGCGGAGTTACTTGTGCTAGGTCGCCTATAGACTGCTCCCACCCCTCTACCCATCCAATCCTCCACTCCGCCCTCATTCCTGGTGGTGACCTAGGTTTCAGCTTCCACTTCTGCCTTTCAGCTGATCCAGATCTGGATCACCAAAGACTATTCTTTTGGGGACTAAAATAGTCCACTCAGTGATGCATCTTGACCAAAAATGTTCTGTAACTCCAATTAGTACCAACGAAGGCAAAGCTTATAGGGATATGATGTTTAAAATTCATATTAATTATACTGATCGAAGATCAAAGTCCAATTTGATTCTCTTCAATCCCCATTCTACATGTTAAGAATTAAAGGTGGCTAATCCTTTGAACAATATTGAATTATTACTCTGGGAAGACATGAGCAAATACCACTTCAGTCTAGATAAAGCATCATTGACAGACCAAAAAAAATGATATTTTGGTAAAGCCATTAGCATTTAATGTACTTACAGGAACATGGGGGGGGGAACGAAGGGCAGCTGCATAACTGAACGTCTATTAGGCATTGATGAAACTGAGGCAAGCTTATCCTAGAAAGCTTGCTGCCCATCTGCCAAGAAACTCCTGGAGATTCATTTTACAGCAATGGTTTACTGATTATATCACCTTGGGGCAGGGTCTCACAGCTCTTGTCACTTCTGCACTTGTAAGTCTTTTGAGTCTGTCTCTTTCTCCAAAGAGGAATGTTTCAATTCAGACTAGAAAAGCTCCATATTATTTGTGTGGAATATATGTCTCCAATCAAGGAAGGGGGCTGGAGTTTATGTATTTCTTAGTTATAAAAGTGTTTCTCCTCATTCATTTTGTTTGTTACAAAAGCTGATGGGAAGAGCTAGTCTGAACCAACATTTTTCACTCTCTCCAAACTGACATTTAAGTAATGAGTGTTATGTGTCCTATAAAGCATAAATGCATTCTTTAAGTATTTTGATATGGAATGAGATTTATTCACTTCTGCCTAAAACATTCTCTTCTCTGTAGATTGAGGGAAGTCCAAGATATAATTTTGGGTTCAGCTTCAGCATGCCATCAATTGTGGCTCAAGCTTTCAAAAATTTTAATATATAGAATACACATTTGTGTGTATATTATTTTAATATTAGTGTATTAGCACTAATTTCCAAACTCTCATATACTATACACTGGCCGCTTTTAGCTAGCACCAAAGCTCATCTAGACCTTGAGCCCAATGTAAAATATTCAATCTTTTATACATAAATGAAGTGAAAAACGAATCATTTTATAACAAATTTTAGCATATCATTTCTTCATTCTTTATGCCACAATTATTGTACATGGACTAATAATTATAATTTCTGAACCTAATAATTTATGCATTAATATTTTGTCCCTGTCATGTCTTTAATTTTTTGCAATTAATTGTTTTAATAATGGAAAGGTTAATTGCACCATTCATCAGAATTGCTAACTGTGAAGCAGTAGACAAATAAGAACCTTATAGATAAAGGGCACACTTACTAATCAAGCCTGTCACTTCAGTGGGAAGTAAACTAGCTGTAACAGCCAACTATGTTTGTGCAATTTGCAAAAGATTGGGGTTCATAAAACCCTACTAAAGCAAACAGTTCAGAAATGCTAACAAATTTATATGTCTACTCAGACTTACTCACAAAAGCATGTCACAACCTGTGTGTAGATTTGTGCGGATGTCTGTTTATGTTGTAAGCACGTGTGTACACTCTTTGCACCCATTTGTTAACCTATAACCTAGAAAGCCATATTTCAAATCAGAAAAACATTATAAAAGAAAAGACATGATTTTATTTTCTTTCACAGAGATCTAACTCCAGAATTAAGTAGTGCAGGATGACTGAAATCTAGTTTATTGGTCCAGCATACTTATCATTGATTTTCACCTAAAAATTGCATTGTGCCTACAAGGTGATTATTGAGACACCAACATTTTCATCTAAATATTAGACAGGAAGTAGTCATATAAGAAGAATAAATCCCAACTAAGTTATCTATCTATTTTAAAGAATCTCTCTAGTTAACTCACTGAATAACCTTAGTTTAAATTTTATACAAATCTATCATTGTGTGTGTGTGCCTACAGAGTTAATATTTCTCAAAGAGGAACTATTTTACCACATCTCCTGCATCATGGTTGTGTGGCCATAGACCAAAAAGAGACTATCTAAACATTCAACAATTCAAAGACATGGCCATAATGTTTATTCTTTCTAATTTGAGTTGGGTTTCTCTGATATTCAGTTTTCCATTACTATGATAAGACAGCAGAAACAAATTACTTAAAAAGTCAAATATCTTATTGGCTCACAATTTGAAAGATTTCAGTATGTGTTGTCTTGGCCCACTTGGAGATGTGGTGAGTATGAGATGATATGAGAGTAGTTGTGGTAGAAGGTGTTGTACCTCATGAAGTTGAGAAGGTAATTTCTTTACAATAGGCCCCATTTCCTAAATCACCAGACACACGTCAGCATCTCCTTTGGCTGGCAACTGAGAAAATACCATATAGACTTTTGAAGGACATTTAATATTCAAACAATAACTGTCACATCTCCTCGCTTACTGATCCTTATAAAATAGTTTCCAAACAACTGAAGGTATTGTGGTGACGAAAGAGTGACAAAATGAAAATGCCTTTGGGAAGTGGAAATCACTTAGGAAAGGTCAAATATTAATGTATACAAATATAGTTTACATATCCATTGTGGAAAACTCTCTCGGTTCATCTGGTGACCTTTGTTCTACCATTATTAGGACTCTTATCTCTGATAACTCAAGGATTAATTCAAGACCTGGGAGATCGTGTTCATGGTGGACACCCTCCTTGCTGGCTCAGAACGAGGGTGAACGGTTGGATGTCTACAGGTTCTTATCACTGTGCTTGCTTTGTTTCTTCTACTCCTCTTTTCTTCCTTTAAATTAGTTTATCTAGAAGACAAAGTACACTTCCAGTCTGTTTCCTTATAGTTAATTCCTTAATAGAACAAACATAGCCAAAATCTTCTTCTCGTAATACCAGTTTGAGGTTCAGGACTTGAGCTATTTTCTTCCTACCCCATCTTTTAATAATCAGGATGAAATTTTGTTTATATTTTCCCTTTCAGTTTCCTCAATATTAACTATAAACTGAAGAGCTCTACTCTTAAACTACGTTTAATCTAGTGACAATGTCACCAATGGCTTGAACAAGAAGGCATTACCTTCTTCGCACTCTGGCTAATAGTTTAGACACCAAGTATATATCTATCCATGACTTCAGTTTGGAATAAACTTCTTTTAACCAGTGTAATTTTAGGGTTCAGATGGCAAGACTCCTATTACATGACATTAACTCAACAGTGATTTCAGGACAAGTTTCCTTCAATTTCTCTTCTCAGAATGATTTGCTGTACTTGTCAGTTTTCGTGTCAAAGAACTTAACAATAATTGGCAGCAAGGACCTAGTAAATGCTAACCTAATTTCTATGATTTACCACTGGCGTTCAGCTGGTTTTATTTCTAAATTGATAACGGAGTAACCTTATTTTCCAAAGGCAATTGTCCTTCTTTAGAGACAGCATTATATACTGTGATTTTGAGCAATGATTCTTTTTCTATAGGAACAAGTTTTTACCAGCTTTTAAAAGCATTAATTTTGGAGAAGCTATGTACATATGTGGACAGAATGCCATATGTTTCCATTCTATGAAAATTGCAAGTCTTACTTCAGAACCTGCTACCCTAGTCAATAGTGATTAAGTACCTATATTCTAACAACGATGTAGCCAGTTCTTAATCATCAGGAAGTTTTACTGGCCTTGAAGGTAGGGGAGAAGACAGTGTACAAAAAGGGTTATATTATTCATACTAGGCTATCTCATGTAGTTTTTCAAGTAGTTACCATTTATTGGTCATTGAATAGTCAGTAAGCCTTCTAATCTACCATATATTCTGCTAGGGCATGAGACACAAGATAAAGTGAAATCAATGCAATGATATTCAACGAAACTTTGAATCCAGCACTCAGTGAAGACAATACAATTTTTTTAAAAAAATCTATAAACCTGCCTAGCCCTCTTCCATGGGATTCTTTAAGGACCACTTAATGTTTGCTTGTAGATTTTTGCATCTGTTTCCATCATTGCTGGGGGACGCCTCTCTGAGGACAACTGAGCTAAAAACTATATATTATAGGAGAATATCATCAGGAATGATTTCATTTTTTTTTGTCAGTCCTAGATCTCTGGCTGTCCACCCTCTGGGTTCTGGCACTCAGTGACAGAGGTGGGCTCACTCTCATGATATGGGATTCAAGCTGGACAAGTCATTGATTGGTCACTCTCAGAATCTTTGCACCCCATTTACACCAATGAATCTCATAGGCAGGGAAAATTATAGGCCAAATGCTATGGGATTGGGAGTCAGAGGGGCCAAGGAGATCAAAACAAAACACAAGGAATTGACAAATGTGGGCATATAGGTGCTTCCTGGATGAGGACTTGGGGCTGTCTCTTACTGTTAACTGATTTTGGGACACTTTCCTTCTACTGGGTTGCATTTTCCAACTGTAATAGAAGAGGAGTTTCCTACTTTTACTGCATCTTGATACATCATGACCAATTAATACATAAGGGAGAGCTGCCCTTTTCTGAAAAGAGAGAAGGAGGAGGAGGAGTGAATTGTGAGGAAGTGGGGGTGAGGTAAGGAAGGGAGATTGGGGGGAGGGACTGGGAAGAGAGGAAGCAGGGGAAACTGTGATAAGTATCGAAAAAATTAATTATTCATCAAAAAAAGAAACCAATCTACATTGTGACAGGAAATTCGGAAGAAATAAGATGGCAAGATACTACTAGACATTATTTAGCCTTTTGCCTCCTTTTCTAAACTGTTATAAATGTTTATTAAGTACATTATATGTCTAATTACAACCCTATCATGTCTATTTTGCAGACAACAAAATTGAGTTTCAGAAATGCTAAGCTGTTCAAAATGACACAGTGACTAATTTCAATGTGGTCTTATCTAAACTATTTTAATATGTGTTCAGTACTCAACCTCTTTCTATTATGAGATACTGGTCATGTCCCATTTTAAAAGAAGTGAAACCATGGGACAATGGTCATTTTTCATCAGAGTAATTTACTTGTAAAAGAACAAGCAAAAAAGGAAATATAGTTGTTAATATTGTGAATAAAGAGGTAAGTGATAAAGTTATTATGTAAGTGATAAAAATAATTTGTGCTACAAGCCAAAAATGCAAAATTTATTCCAAATGTAAAGTAAAAGTTTGAATGGTGCTGAAACTCATTTTGATTGGTCAAGAATCATGGCCCTTTTCAAGTTTTCAAGTTTAAAGACTTATAACACAGTAACTAGACATAGGATGATCTCATTAGTGGGACTTTTGACCTTTTAATTTTTATAAAAAAAACAATAAAACAAACAAAAGAATCAACTTCATTGCAAGTATTTTCACCACCATCAGTTAGTTAGAATTTTTTCATATGTATGGAGTGTTTTTGGATTTTTATAAATAATACCTATTTTGAAGACTCAAAGAAAGAAAGAAATGAACAGAAGGGACATCAAAGGAGCAGTTGAGCAGAGAATGTAGTATATATAGGCTACCAATGATAGATGTAAAATGAAAACGTGAGTGCCCAGGAGAGGGGGAGGATAGCATGGCTTGTCTTTGCCATCCAGGGTCTACCGAAGTTTTTCTATCTTTCCTGATAGGAATTTGCCCCCTGATAGGTTCTTAAATCTCCTTCTAGATATCTGTAGGAATTGGTTTTTTAGGATCTAGTGCTGTAACCTTTCTAAAAAGATTATTTTTTCAAATTGGATTGTAAGAAAATAAAAGACAAACCAACAAAAATATTTATGTTGAATATTATTTCTCTAGTATTAAACATGTGTTATTAAGTTTGTAGGGTTCATATAGAATATACTGCTTTTAAAATCTTTACTTCTTTGCATACTCTGAAGTATAACAGGGCTTCCCAATCATGTAACTAGTCAAAAACAGATGTTAAATAACTGACAGACTGTATCAGTGGTTCTCAGCCTTCCTAACGCTGTGACTTTTTCGTATAAGTTCTCATGTTGTGGTGACCTCCAGCTATAAAATTATTATTTTTTTGGCTAATTTATTCTGCAATTTTACTACTGTTATGAATCATAATGTAGATATTTTGGAGCCAGAGGTTCTTCACAGGGGTTACACTTCACAAGCTAAGAGCCAGTATGAACAGAGAGATGTATGCTTTAAACACATCCTCCCTCTCACTAACTCCCTTCTTCATATCCATAGCATATATTCCTTTTTCTTTTTTCTTATGGATTCACTTAATATGAAAATAAAAGCAAATCATGGACTGAAGTGAAATTATTAATCTACATTCGATTTCCTAGTTCTATTCTTCTTCCCCTTAAGCTATATTTGGTGCAAGGTAATTTTAGACGTTTCCACTCTGAAACTGTTGAAGCTTATTTTTGTTAAGGCTCGTGGCATTTTATTATATGTCTTTATTCACATCTTTAAATCTAGCTAAAGTGATACAGGACCTTCCTCAGTCATTATGATAGGAAACATGTACCCCAAACACATAAACCGTATTTAATGTTGATAAACTGAAAATATTCTCACCAGAACCAGAGAGAAGATAAGACATTCACTCTCTTAGCACATTTTTCAACAATGTCTTTGAAATCCTTGCTAGTGGAATAAAACAAGAAAAAGAAATGTCAGGGAAGCAACTTTGGAAAAATAAGTAAACGTGTCATTGTTCATAAATTAATTGTTTGACTAGATGGAATATATGAAAAAAGAAACAAGATAACAGTAACAATAACAACTACAACAAAGATATCTTAGAACTAATATGCTATTGTAGCAACTTCGGAAACTTAAGCTTTTAATCTGTGAAGCAAGTGACTTCTTTATATGATTTGAAGAGCTATTGAAACTGAGATGTAAAACTAGTATTTCTTAAAGTATTACAAGTATATTTAAAATATTAAATAACATTAGTCATTGGAAAAATGTAAAACAAAACTATAATGAAGTTTTGTTCCATTTCATACCATATAGATTAGCTTTTACTTAATAAGATAGTATATAATGGAGAGAATGGTAAAAGATAAATTATTATATTCTCCTGGTTAAAATATAAAAGGTAAAGAATTTCAGGGAAAATTAGGTTCCTCAAAACTTAAACATCTATAGAAAGAGGCAGACCACACGTGGAGGTATTTAAAAGGTTTATCAAATGATTTCTAAAGAATTTAAACAAAACGTTCATAAGTTCTGTATGAGATAAAGTTACAAACCTTTCATGGAAGGAATCACAGAAAAACTACATGGAAATGCACTGTTGGTTCAGAGACTACACAGTGCCAAGGTGTCAGTTTTCTAACCTTGATTTAGAGGTGCAACACGGTGCTTCCCATGCTCTACTACCCATGACCTCAGCAAATTATTTCATGTGAAAAACTCATTTGAAGTTTATACTGAGTAGGAAAAGAAGCTGAATAATCATCAGCTGACAGAATTTTAATGACAAAGAGGGACTGCAAGGCTGCAGAAGTCATAGAATGCTAAGGTAGCAGAAACTAGTTAAAATGGATGAGAGTTAGCATGTTTTACAGGACACTTTTTAAAAGAAGTCAGCAGCTTTTTATTTATTCATTTATTTATTTATTTATTTATTTATTTATTTATTTATTTATTTTGAAAATAGAAAGCCATGGCAACAGGGAAAAATATAATCTTTTTATTCATTGGTGCAACTGAATAAAGGTATAAAATAATCAATCTAGGCACAGAATTTACATATTTTACAAAAAAAACTCAGTCTGAATGGTACATATAAAAGGTGAAACTGACTTGTATAAGAAATTTAGATGACAAATAATTAGTAAACTGAATGTCATTTAAGAAGGTCGTTGTCTTCAGGTTTTTCTTTGTTTTTGTTTTGTTGTGCTTTTTTTTTCTGTTGCTATTAGAAATTGTTGTATCTTTGCATGACTGTGAAGCTCTTTAATCCCAGAATTTGGGGAGGCAGAGACAGATATCTGTGAGTTAGAGACCACCCTGGTCTACACTGGACAGTTTCCATCAGACTGTCTGTGTTGAGGCTCGATTATTACTGATATTGTGTTTTGTCAACACTGTCTCTTAGGGTCCACTAGTTTACCTGGGATAGATGTTAACCATCACTCCATAGAGAAGGTTTGCCTTGAAAATAATATCTGCCTGCCTCAGCCTTCATCTGCTAAGATTAAATCCATTTGACACCATAATCAGGAGATAATAGAATCATCAAGCTTTTAGTACCATGAAAATTTTTAATAATTCAGCATCAACTTACATATAATATCTCTTTTTCTTTCCCTGTACAAATGTGTTTTTCTTAAAATTAAAATGTTCATTTATGTTTCTTTCCATGATAGTTTATAATTTTTTGATTGTTTGTTTTGGATAGTTACCACTTTAATTTGTACTATAAATGAGCCCCGGGTTTGATTTCTTTTTCTCTGTATGTTTTCCCTCCTGTATTAAAATTATTTCTTTAATTTTAAAGTGTATAATACTATGAATTTGCCTTTGGGTGAATATTTGACCACATTTTATGAGTTTTTTTAAAGTATGATATTTTAAGGACATACAACTTCAACGCATTTAGGTAGAACCATTTAAATTACTGAAAAAACTTTTTGTTGTTATTTTATAAGGACCTTGCAGTATGACCAGAAAACATACATACTAATTACCAGAGTTATTCCTAAATGCACATACAATTTTAGATTGTCTTACTGTATGGGTAGATAGTGAAATTATTCATTTTATCTCTTTATATTACATTTTCTAGTCTTGTTGGTAATTCTAAATTAATTTGAAAAGCAAGGCCTAAATTTAAATGAAAGCTCAAAAATCTTTTCTTCTTCTTGGTTTTATTTTCTGGATATCACTTTGTAAAAATTTATTTATTTGTTCTTGATTCCTCTTGACTAAAGGGATGTGTGCTCCCAGTTAGAATGTACCTGTTTGTTCAGAGTTATGTAGAGCCAGCTTCTAGGTGCCACACATTAGATTATATTAAAAATGTTCTAAGGAACTTCAAGCTGCAAGTTTTCCATACTCAAAGACAAGTCATTTTACACACCAGGCATATACACTTTCTAATATTACCTGGTCAGTTCCACTGGTCACATTCAGCTCTAGAACAATGACTGCTCATATTTTGCTTCTAAATTTCAGACCATGATAGAGAGTGTTACTTCAATCGAAATTTCAAAATTGTTATTTACTTTAACTGATCTTTGAGTTGCGGAGAATTTCTGGCATTTGGCAGAAATAAAAGGCACCTGTAATAACTATCAAGGTACAATAAAACTAATAAAAGATAATAATGACACAATTCACTCTTTGGACGATTATGGGGGTTTGCACCTGCATACTCCCACTCCCAAGAGCCACCTGCTTTCTAGTAGGCAGTTCTTTAAGCCCCCTGCAAGATAGCACAAACTTTGTGTTTATTATGATCAGCTACAACATAAAGATGTATGCTGTCAGTCCATACATCTATTCATCGCTGCTTCAGTACCACCAAAAAGATAGCTGAGAAGCAAAAAAAAAATAATAATAATAATGTTTTTTCATCTTTAGGGTAGACTTTGTATGAAGAAATAATTTGTGGGAAACTGTAAAAAAAATCAGTCAAATTTTGCTTTAGTAAAGGAGGTCATGTTATTTTTAATTTTTATTTGTTTACTTATTTATTTTTAGTTTATCATGACAGGATTTCTGGAAAAAGCTATAGTCCTCCCCACTCCCAGAAACAAGGTTTCTTTATATAGTCTTTGCTGTCTTGGAACTCACTGTAGACAAGGCTGGCCTTGAACTCACAGAGATCTGCCTGTCTTTGCCTCCCGAGTGCTGGGATTAAAGGTGTGTGCCTCTACTGCCTGGCAGGAGGCCACATTAAATTCATGATTTTATCAGCATGCTGTAATTGTGATTCTCAGCCGGTCTTCTGCCATTACATCGCATATAAGCATAGCCCTTTTAGATCTGCTAATATTTTGAGCGATAAAGTGAAATTATCTTTTGGAAGGCAAAAGTGTCAGCAATGAAGCTGACCCATCCTCTACCACGGCGTGGTTTACACAGCAAGCTGACTTTATCATTGCTTTGTTCTGCATTAGTTAAGTTAGAGTACTTTTATCATTTAAAAGTATGCATCTTCTAAAATTAGAGAAACATAACCTATACTTTGTTATTCATTTAGCATGAAAGTTTAGATTCATGTGGCTATGTTTTTCTGCTTCTTCATTAGATACAGAGGATGGTTATTTTGAAATAAATGTGGTACAATTACACAATGGAGTACTACACAGCAAAAAAAATGACATCTTGAAGATTACAGTCAAATTGATGGATCTAGAAAACACCATACTGAGTGAGGTAACCCAGAAAGACAAATATTCTTGTACTCACTCTAAGTGATTTTTAGACATAAAACAAAGCAAAGCAGCCTACAAATCACAATCCCAGACAACCTAGACAACAATGTGTACTCTAAGAGAGACATACATGGATCTAATCTACATGAGAAGTAGAAAATGACAAGATCTCCTGAGTAAATTGGGAGCATGGGGACCATGGGAGAGGTTTGAAGAGAAGGGGAGAGGAAGGAAGAGATGGAGCAAAGAAAAATATATAGCTCAATAAAATAAAAAAAGTTACCAACAAGATGAACAAGGTGTAAATATTCAGATAATAAAGAACCCTCAGAAAATATTTCTTTCCCAATAATATTTTAATGCATTGTATATGTCCTAGTGGGCTATCATTTTATATGTCACTACAAAATGCATTAAAATATATAGTATATGTCCATAGTAACATAGAAAGAGAGAGAGAAATATATGAGATTTTTACTTATATATGTCTTTAATAGTATGGACCATATATGTCCTATAAGTATTGTGATAAAAATGATCAAGGCTGTAACTGAACTCAAAGCCTGATATGCATGCATTTTTATTTTAAAACTTTTATACATGATAGAATATGGGGACTGGCAAGCCTCTGAAGCTTGTGGCCTAAAAGCCTAGACTCTGCACTTGAGAGACACATATAAACACACCTACAAAACTAATACTTAAACAAAAAAGATTTACATTAAATGAGGATCAATGCCATAAAAGGTTTCCCAAAGCTAACTGTAGCTTTCTTGTTACCCAGATACATCCGTTTGTCTCCAGTTAATATAAATATAAATATAAAACTCAATAACCTCAAAGATATGCAAAGAGAAAATTCTGAGCAGATTATGTGGTCAGAGAGGGGCAGATAGGTTGTGGTGTTTCCTGAATGTTGGTTATCTTCTGTTACTCACATTGAGGTATTATGCCTTCCTTATGAGTATAGAATAGACTGCACTATGTTTTTTCTGGTGAGTAGGATTCTATAGAAGTCATGGAGTGTCACTTCTAAGATTAAATTATATAAAAACTGTGATATCTTTCATGATGGCTGTCTTCCTGCTATATAACTCAATAGAGATGTCTTGATTTCTGAGTTGTGTCTATCTGTCATTCTGCCTAAATATGTATGTATCTATTTATCGATTGTCTATCATCTATCTGTCTGCCTGTCTGTCTGTCTATCATCTATCTATGTATATATCTGTCTTATAAAGCATCCTAACATATACATTTATATGTTACTATAAGCTATTAAATTTTAGGGAGCTACAATTTGTTTCACTGAGTACCAGTACTGTATGCAAAAGTTAATACCATATGAAAACTCAGAGAGAATATAAACTTGAAAATTATATATATATATATATATATATATATATATATATATATATATATATATTTGAAAATTATATTAAAAGGAATACCAACACCTTTGTGACTACAAGAACTGAATAATTGAATGTTATTGCATGCTGGTCTTTTTTCCATAAGAATTTTATGCTATCTCCATTTTGTTCATGAGACAGTTTTTAAATTATTTTTCCTACTAAAGAAATGAAATGGTCAGATATGGAAAGACCAATGTCATAGTTTTAAGAAGAATACTTCTATGTAAGAAGAGCCATATTTTATTAAGCACCTATTTAAATCACCTTTACTCTGGAAAACCAAGACCTTTTCTTTAACTTATTTTGTCAAAAAGATTGCCCTGATATGGGAGCTTCAGCAAGTTACCATTGCCATCTTCCTATTCTCACATTATTTCTTATTATGAAAGATAATAATTATACCTTACAATCTAGGACAATATTCCCTGCAGCATGAATCACTGTAACATTAAACCTTAATATTTATTGCCTGTTCTATCTTGCTGCTGACATTCCTATTAATGCTTCGCTTAGCAAGTCAAAAAGTGATACCTCGGCACTATATAGTACCGGGAAAGACTGAGAAAATTCTTTGTACACAAATCTGCTGAAAGCATAACTTATCTGTTCCAGCAGAGGAAGATTAAACACACGGCAATAAAAATCCTCGCAATCACAGTAACTGGAGTTAAGGTTGCTTCTATTGCTTTAATAAATCCTTTAAGTATGCTTTCAATCTCTCCGCAATTCCTGACAAAGCCGATGTGCTGTTGTTGGGGATCTGCCTACCTAGAGAGTCCTGATGGTGAATATTTCATATGGCTTATCACTTCTCCATGTCCCATGTCTGAGAGAAGCTAGTGTTCTGTGTGCTGCTTAATACCTTATTAGTTGAAGATGGATTTGTACTCTCAGCCTTTAGCCATCTAATTTCCTGTTACAGAAGATAAAATTTTTATTTTTTCAAATGATGAATGAGGTGATTATACTTCACAAATTTTAAGACCATGGACCATTAACTGAATCACTCTAAGCACTTGTCATTTTATACATACAGTTGCTATATGAAAAGAGGTGTGCATTTTCAGAAGTTCGGAGCATTATTTCGTGTGAAAACTTTAATCCCATGCACACCGGGCTGGAAAGAGTTAACACCTTTTGAAGAGAATTAATTAATTGCTCGCACTGAAGTTTAAATATGAAGTTGTTTTCTACTGTTCTGTATTCTTTGTATCTGTGATCTAGTAGCAATCAAAAAGTTATTTTTCATCGATGCCAAACAAGAGAATTTATATGTATGACTCTTGTGTTTAGTCATTTGATGGTTCCACTTAATTGTCACAATTTAAAGACACCTGAGGGAAGGGCATGTGAGGATATCTGTGAAGGATTGCCTTCACTGTGTTAATTAATGTTGAAGGCCCTGCCTGACCGAGATAGCAGCATTCCCCAGGCTTGTAATTCTGAGGAGAATAAAAAGGGGAAAGTTAGCTAAGCATGTGCACATTGCTTCATCACTCTGGGCTTTCCGGTGTGAAAATGATTGGACCATTTGTTTAAAGCTCTCACTGCTTTGGCTTCTCCTCCATTTCAGCTCCACCATGAACTGAAAGATGTCCTTTCTCCCTCAAGTTACTCTTGTCAGAGCACTTTATTAATATTTTGGTAGATAAGCTAAGATTGTCATTCTTACCATTTCATTATAGAGAAATCACACCAGCTATAAACTCTGGACTGTTAACAAGAGCTTTATAAGATGCTTCTCTTGCTGGATACTCCAAGATAGATAATTTTACTTCAATGTGCTGAACATAGTTTCTATTTTTTATCTTTGGGTTAATTTGTGTCATGTAGGCAAACAGTAATTACTAGAGTATCTAGGAAAGCATTCTATACTGCCAAGGTCAGCAATCTAATGAGTAAATTTGGTTTTTGGTAATTCCCTGCATGCATACAATGCATTATGATTACTCTTACTCTATCCTTGTCAATCAATTCTCCTTTCTAAAAGATATTTCACCAGGCTAGTGTCTTTTATTTTATTTTATTTTTGTGACCCCACCTACTTTAACTGGAACCATTGGATTTGAGATCAATACAATGAAGTTTGGTGGGCCAATACCTAGTTACACTTTTGAATATAATATCATCCTCTCCCCAGAATCCATTGATATACAATACTTCAGTAAAGATAAATAGGCCCCCATGAGCATCTACCATCCATGACTGGATGATGAGAGGTCTAGCCCTGTGCAGATTCTGTGAAGGCAATCATATCAACCATGAGCTCATGATTGTGATAATTATGCTATGCTTGAAGATAGCATCTCCTAGCCCTTATTTCTATCTTAAGGCTCCTATAGATCTCTCAGAGTCTTCTTATGCAACATTCTTTAAACTTTAATGTAAGTGGTTTAGGTTAAGCACTCAACTACTTCTGATTATTGGCACATTACATGACTGTCTCTACAGTCACCGCCATTCATTTCTCTCCAATTAGGGCTGAGAGTATCATTTGTCTTTGAGTATGAACACAGATATTTAGAACACAGCTTCACAATATGTCAACATAGTAAAACATCAATTGTTATTTTCTTCTTAGAGCCCATGCTTACCCCAACTGTATTTATCTTTTTGTACATTTGTAGCACCAGATATGAATTACCTCATGTGAATCAGGCCCCATATCCTCAAATCCAACCAGAAAGATATTGGTTGCCAACATAACAGTTTAGCTATTATTGCAATGGTGGGCACATCATGCCTGGTAGTTCATATGGTTAAAAACTGGTTATAATCAGAATTGTGCTTTCTCCACAAACATCTGACATTTTACCTTTTGGCATTATGAAAAATAATCAGAACCTTTTGTGTGTACAGAATTTCTGGCTTTTTTGTTTACAAGTTGTATCCAATG